>NW_024501348.1:3209418-3432804 GCF_017590055.1 Onychostruthus taczanowskii
GGCCACCTGCAGCCTCCCGGGGCGGGCGGGCAGCGCGTCCCGCCGCGCCCCCCGCTGCCCCCGGTCCCGCGGGTTCGGGAGGGATGCGAACTCCGGTAACAGTTTCTAGGATCGCTGAGGCGCGGCGTGCGGACACGCTGGCTGTCATGAAAGAGGCTAAGTGTGAAACCGTGCCTCTCCTTTTGTGGAGCGGGCTATTTTGGTCGTGCAGCGGGTGTCTTGCTTAAATCGCTTCAGTTGCCGTGAGATCATTGTGCCCTTGTTATTGGAGCTCCGGAGTAAACCCCGGGTTTCAGTCTTTACTAATAAACGTGAGGCAGGGACGACATCTGATTAGAAATACTCCTCAAGATGTTGGAAAAATTGGGAAATTACGGCGTTCCTGTTTGCTCTTGTTGAAGCTGTGTCAGTGTTTTCGTGATGAAAGCCCGTTTTCAGACTTTGGAACTGTCGCTAAACTTGTGCATATTTTAATTTTTTTTTCTTCTGAGTAGCTGAAAACAAGTTGGGTTTTTGTTTGGGTTTTTTTTTGGTTTTTTTTTGGGTTTTTTTTTTTTTTTTGGTTTTTTTTTTTTGGTTTTTTGTGAGCTGGGAATTGTCTGAGATTCTGCCGTAGCTGGTGGAATGCTCTGCAGTTTGGGGAGGGTGGTGATGCTTGGGTAAATTGACTTTTTCAGGTATGTAAATACTGAAATTTAAGATAATTGCTGAGATGAGATGGGTAGAATAAAACCATAAGGTTGTTTGTTAGGCTTTTGCTGCAACAGCCCTATAGACAACAGCTTTAAACCTCTGTTCTAGGAGCTTTACATCTGACAAATAGAAATAAAATTCCACCTCACATGTGGGTTTGCTCTTTTAAAAGCCTTGTTGCCTTTTGTGTCCTCCCGCCTGCCCCCTGTCACTGGGATCTGGGCAGCTGTGCAGCAAAATGGATCGGCGTTGTGCTTCCCTGCCGTGTACTGAACCTGAGTTTTCAGCGTTGCTTTTCACATTTGACCCTTCAGCTTCAAAGGCTGCTCTGAAGGTGCTCTACAAGGAATGGAAGGAAGCCGTGACTAATTGGAAAAGTAGAGAACTGAAAAATCAGGATCATAGGTCTAGTTTTCTTGATAGTTTCCTCTGTAACGCCGGGCGAGCCACTCTTAACAGATGTACGCCAGTACACAGCTGCCGAGTGGGCAAGAAAGGTCCCTAGTGATTTTGGAGAGAGGGTGGTTCTCAAGATATTTAAGGACCTTTTGCAGAAATGCTCCAGAGAAGCAGAGTGTGCATTTCTGGGCAATGCTGGGCAACTCTACTGTGAAACTTGAGGTTGAGCAGCTACATTTTTTTTAAACTTTTACCATTGTGGAGAGTAGATGGGGAAGATGCATGCAGTGAATAGATGACTAATGCACATGCTGACAGATCTGTTCATCAACAGCAGTTGTTTATGCTAAGGTATCTCACACTGGGAAACAGTTCTAGGACAGGTACTCCTGGTCTTTTTCTGACCCAGAGGCACATCTGGGGCACCTCTTGGGGTAATGTGCATGCTGGCAGATTGCTCTGTTGATGTAGGTGGGATGCCTTCCTTTCTTTTCCTCTTGGCTTTCCGTCATTAATTTTGCAGCAAGAAAACATTGGCTGTTTGCTCTTTTGTATTGGGCAGGAAGGGAAGTTAGGCATAAAACCTGAGTTTATGAGGAGATTTTGGTAAATCTTTGACATTGGAGTAGTCTTCAGATACTCATTGAAATAATAAAGCCTCCATAATATATAACAATCTTACATATCTTTTTCTGCAAGTGCACAGTAAAAGACAAAGAGAGCTGAAAATAAAACCCTGTATAGATGATGTGTAGTGTGGAATATGTGACAGAAGTTGTTTGCCTTTGCTTATTTTAAAACTTTTGTTGCTTGATTTTTCAGTCTGAAGTGCCATTTTTTCTTAATGAGGCTGCAGTGTGTTTGCCAATTATTTTCTTTTAGGTTTTCTCTGAAGGTGTAGTGTAAAAAAAAAATCAGTGGGTTTTTTTTTTTTTTTTCTTCTTCAAAGAATAGAAATAGATGTTTTGTCATTGTGTGCCTGTGACATTCTTTTTGGGTAGGGCTTCACATATGCACAGATAAAGAGACTTCTCAGACCATAGCAAAGAGAGGTTTATGGCACTAAGCTGAAAAATGAGATGTGTAGCATTAATATATGCAAAGTAATCTTTCCAGTAGTAATGGCGTTTTTATGTAATAAACTTGGTAAAATTGAATAGTATTTATTGTGTGATATGAACAGTGTCTCTTGTGGTTTTAATTTAGGTGGTATGAACATGGTTTATATATTCAAATCAAAATGTGTGTGTCTTTTTACTCAAAGGAATACTTTGTGAATGGCTTCTTAGTTTACACTAAGAATGTACCTGCAGTGTTGAGCAGGTCTGACTTAGATTTGAAGGCACGCATGCTTCTTTCACCTCTGGGTCTGAATTTCCAGCTCAGTTCATTTTGGGTGTGATGCTTGTATATAAGGGTTTTCTGAGTTGAGCTGTTAGGGAGAATACATTCATTATTCCAGCGATGTGCTGAAGAAAATTCAGATTTAAACTTCGTGCTTTCTCTGAGTTACTCCTGCTGCTTTCAGTGTTCCTGCGGACTACGGATGCTTTAAGAGAATGTGTAAAGAGTGTTGTTCTGATACTGCAGTTCTTTATTGATATTTGAGCAGGTGCCCAAATGATTTTGTTGTCGTAGATGAATGGGCAGTAGAGTTCTACTCCCAGTAACTCCTGCAGGATTTCCGGAATAGTGCTCAAAGTACTCATTCAGGTTGTTACAAAAAACGGTCATCATTCCTTTAAATTCAGCCAAAAGATACTAACCTTGGCAGCTGTCTGAATATTACGCATTTATTTGAAGCTGGCATCAAGATGTAGGATGTATGAATATAGCCAGCTGAGTTGCAATGTGCTCATCTTGCTTTTTAGATAGGCAGAAACATCTTTGTAGTGAATTGAAAAGAGCACTGCATACTATGCCACTCTTAGACTATGAATTACAATTTTAAAGCAGGCAAGTAGAGGAATGTATACAAATGCTGCCTTTATGACCAGTGATGGACTTGCATCTTCTGAGTTACTAGAACTAATGATCAAAGAGCAACCACATGTTCAGAGCGGGCAAAAAAAAAAAGGAACGAGGGAATAAGTTCGGGAAAGCCCTTATGCTAAAAGTTTACATGTGTGGCAGAACTTTGATCTGTCAAAAATTGGGCTCAGAAGACTCCTCTGCTCGATTGTATTGATCTTCATGCAAAAGGAGCTGCAGCAACAGTCTGAAGAACACCACTGTGCTGCACTGGCATCTCAGCAGATCAATAGATGTGTCCCTGTTTAGCTTGAAAAAGACTGTAAAAGCTCCTAATACAGTGGGGGCTGAACTGCCGCTCCTGTGTGTAACCCCTCAGCCCTTGCTGACTTCTGTGCCTGCTCCCCCTTTGCTGTTTACACCTGCTGGTGCAAACCTGCCCTCTGAGCCAGCTGGGACATTTCGGATTCAGTGCCTCAAAGGAGATGGAGAAGGAGGAGGTGTGGTGCCGGTGGTAGTTGTAGGGGCAAAAGACACAGGGACCTGAGCTATGCTTTTTTCTTCTTTTTAGTTTGAAAGGTAATCTAAAATGGTCAGATCCTCCCAGATTTATTCCTGAGACATAGCATTTGCATACAACTGTCTCTGCTATCTCAGCTGAACAAGATGTTTGAAAAGGTATTAGGAACAAAAAACAAGGGAATTTCCAGTTTATCCCTGGTAAGAGTTGAAACAGAAGCCTGAAGCTTTTTTTCTTCCCCTCCTGAGTGTTGAAAACAAATCAGCCCGGCTGTGATGGGTAGATGGGGTTTGGTGCACCAGGTTCAAAAGGAGTCTCCCCACTAAGAAAAACAGGAACTGTTTGCTGCCTGTCACCACGCAGGGCTTCTGGGCTGTGGAGCAGCAATTTTGTATTTTGAAAAGAGGAAAAGCAGCTTAAATAAACAAAATGACCCTTGAGACTTAATCACAGCTACTTATTATAGCTGACATTCACTGAGGGCTTTTTAAATTTTTTTTTTTTTGTTTCTCTTCTTTCTTAAGTGATCGCTTTAAAATTTAAACCTGTACTAGGAAAACAGGAACTGTAGGTGTGGAGGTGTTCCTTCACCCCGATTTGCATGCAGGCTGTTTTTTATTTAGCGGGTAGGTGTGTTCGGTGTGTGCGAGTGCAATTGAACATGTCAGCAGTTTCCTACGAGCCGCTCTTGCTGACTCACGTGTCTGGTGCAGCTTGGAGCTACCCTGGCTATAAACTATCCACAATAGGAGGCGCGGGCAGTGCCGAGCCGCTGTTCAAAGGTTATTTTCGGTTCTCCGGTCACTGCTTTGCTGTGGTTTTCTTCCCCAGCAACATCAAAACACACTGTCATTTTGCCAGGCTGCCATTCCTCTAGGTGCGGAGGGTAAAGTGGAAGTTCATTGTGCTGCTGCAGAGGCTGCGCTCCAAGTGCATTCTGATGCTAATGATCAGCAAGCTAAACCTCTGGGGTTTATTGGTGTTGGGTTTTTTTTCTTTTGGTTTACATAGGTTTGTTTTTTTTTTTTTTTTTTTTTTTTTTTTTTTTTTTTCTTTTGGTTTACATAGGGTTTTTTTTGTTTGTTTGTTTTTTTGGGTTTTTTTTGTTTGTTTGTTTGTTTGATTTTTTTTGTGGGGTGTTACCCAAAAGTCCCCCTGAGCATCATTCTGAATTTGGGTATGGCAAGTCTAGCCTATGAATTGTGTTTTCCCCTTCCAAATGCAAGCTGTACTGTGGAATCTCCTACCCTCCACCCCTTTTAATGGCATAAATCTTCTTTAAATACAGCAAGGAATTATGATTAAACTTTTAAAAACCTGGGTTCAGCTGTCTTTAATTTTCTAAATTTTGCTATTTCTTAGTCTTGTTTTTACCTTGTGTGTGGCAATATCACTGGCTGCTAGCATGAAAGGATTCCTTCATCTGCTCACGCTCTTGTACAACTGCTTCTTTATTTACAGACTCTATTCTGATTACTCATAAGGATTCTAAAATGATAGCTGCTGCTGACTGATGATTTTTAACTGATCTTCTTGTTGTGGTTTTTGGGTTTTTTTTCTTCCCTCCTTTCTTCTTTCTTTCTTAGCTGATCACAAAAGCCTTTGCAGAAGTGGAGTGAATTAGCCATCTGCAGTTCTGGATTTACTGTGAGGGAGTTTAGATTTGTAGTTGTCTTTTGTGTATTTTTTTTCTTCTTGTGGAATGGGGTGAAAAATAAGCGGTCTTTGAAAGTGTGATAAAGAAAATCAGCTGCTATAGAGCAGGGTTTAAAAACAAGGTGAGTTCACATCACTTGTTTTGTTTTTAGTCAACTACTTTGACCAGTAATTAATAGAAAACCACACTGAGAGCTTTATAACACATGAAGAAAATGGGTGTTCTTGGTTTCTGCCAATACAAATGACTCATCAGTATCAGCAGGGTTTCTACTTCTAATAATAAAACTGTGGAAGACCTTTAGAACGTGTGGTTTTCGCCCCTACTCTTAGTGAAAGGTTGGAAAATATTACTTTGAGATTTTTTTTTTTTAACTTATGGGAGATTTAATGATTTGCTATGCAGCAGTGACAGATCTTGTACCCTCCAAAGAAAACCTACTTATACCACTGCTTGCAGTGCAAAAGTCTTCCCCTCTCCTGTCTTCTTAGTGATTTGCATTTCACCTCAGAGTATTGCCGATCCTAAGTCTCGATGTCAGAGATGCGCATCTGGAAAATATAATGTATTTATGTCGACTGGGAGAAGACTTGGCACACTACCTCATCTTGCTGAGCTGCTGTTCTCTACCTCTTTTCCAGTCTGGTGAGGAGAGGGACAGTAAGACTGCTGAGTGACCTGTATTGCTGTTTCAGCTGGGGGTCAGAGGATGCGGAGAGGAAGATAAACAGAAAATAGAGGAGTTGAAACATAAATGACAACTGTAGGATGTGTCTGTCACTACCTGGAAGGAAGCATGCATCTTCCAGTACTCAAAGCGATACTGAAAAAAGTGCAAATCAGAAAGTGATTTGTTAAATTATTTTATTTTTCTTTCTCTTTTAAAAAGTAATAGTTTTCAAGTCCTTTTAGCTGTTTACCTTTTTGTAAAGATTCTGCGCTGTGTTCAACACAGTGAAGTAACCTCTAGCACATTCTGCTTTTTGTTGGAAAGTGTTACTTGTAGGTTGCGAGGTTATTTTGTTTTCATGTAAGCAGAGCATGCCCTTCATGGTGTTACAGTATATAAAATTTTAATTATTTTTTTCAAGGTGGTGTACTTTGAATGGTAGTCCAATCAGTGTGTCCTGATCTGCTGCATTAATATTTAGTGTTGCTATCTGTTTTCAAGTTGCCTGTGTTGTTACAAGGTTTAAAGGCTATACATGAGGCAGAGCTAGTATTTCCTTCCCTGTCAGAGTGAAAATTCCCACATTTATGAAGCCTCCATGTTTACTTTCTCTGTTGTTGCAATATTTATATTAGTAAGTTATTCCTTATAAGGACATGATGATTCTTTGTTTCTTCTTATTCTATTTTAAAAGCAGAGTGTGTTTGTAACAAAATCCACTCAGAAAATCTAGGTTTATCCCAGCTCTCTCATTGTCAGTGGGCATCTTTTACCACTAAATATTCATATATATTAATGTCGTTGGTTTTGGTTGTGCTGAAATACCTTGGATGTGTTTGTCAGTTTCTCGTGTAACCAGACTCTGATGGAGAATCTTTGTCTTGTAGCCTCTTACTGAGAGAAGTGCACTAAAAACAGAGGTACAGAAGCCTGTGGAAATAAAACTTTGCAACATGTGGAAATCCAGTTGTTCGTTACACGGCAAGAATAAGGCAGGTTTTATTGTTTTCAGATGGATATAGCATAAAAGGCCAAATTCCAACTTAAGGGATTTATTTAGGGACAATTCTTACTGAAGTTCACAGAAGAATAATCGGTAAAGACTGTAAAATAAGGTGTCAGTGGTCATTCAGAGTTCAAGAGGACACAGGTTCAGCACTCTGAGTTCAACATGTCTTTAGAAAATCCTGCCATCAGATGTGCCATGAAGGTTGGATCGTGGCAAATGAATAACGGGTCTAGATCTCACTGATGTTTTGAGCTCTTGGCTCTGAAATGGGATTTGTGTCCAAAATCGCTGAGGGCTGGACCTGTGAAGGGCAGCTGACAGTGTTGCTGCCAGATTTGGGGCTGTGATTCTCCTCAGCACTCCTCTCCTTGCCTTTGCTTGCCCTGGCACCTGTCTCATCCTACAGTGGGCCAGCCCTGAGAGCTTAATTGGCAGGAAATTACTCAGTCTATGTGTAGGGTTAGTTTTGTGCATGTTACGTTTGCTGTGGTGTCTGTCAAGAACCCGGATAATGCATCAAATTAAACCAAAACTTGTTAAAAGGCTTAGAGCTGGCCATGGGATATTTGGTCCCCGAAGTGCACTGACTGTCACTGCATCATGCCTCATCCCCTGACAGTTGTTCTTGTCTTGCTCTGGCAATGTGGTGGCTCTGCAGAAAACCAGTAGCAGCCTGTGCCTAGCCTAATATGTAGCTTGGCAATAGGAACGTGCTTCCCAGGCCATGAGAGGTTAGGGATATTTTTTTCCAGCTTGCATGTGCAGCAAACAATTGAAAAAATAGAGGAAAGCAGAACTCAATCAAATGAGTCTTCAGTGTTAACAAAATGCAGAAGTACTATCTCCTGCAAATATTCAAATAACTGAAAGAGGGTAAGTTTAAATTAGATATTAGAAAGAAATTTTTTACTGTGAGGATGGTGAGGCAGTGGAACAGGTTGCCCAGAGAAGTTGTGGATGGCCCAAACCTGGAAGTGTTCAAGGCCAAGTTGGATGGAACTTCGAGCAACCTAGTCCACTGGAAGGCATCCCTACCCATGACAGGGGGTTTGGAACTAGATGATCCGGAAGGTCCTTCCAAACCAAACTGTGCTGTGATTCTGTAACAACTGTTCTAATTCCTACCTGATTCTGGCTTCTGGCCTCATGCAACCAGGTCATGTCACTGATCTCACAGATGTCATGAGCTCTTGAGAATTTTACACTCAAAGAGATGAGCAGACTTGGTGACTATGGAGAATTTTTTGAACCATGTGGCTGCATTCTCAAAACCTTGGGTGTTCTCAAAACCTTTTATCACTCTGGGGATGATGGTGAGCAATGTTGAGTAACAGGTTCAGCAGATGACCCGAGTGACTTGAATTTACTGAGGTGAGGGAGGGAGTCTAACATCATCCTTCAACACGAGAGGGTGAAATTGAGAGCTGGTTGTGCCACTGGGTAGGAGCATGAGGTCCTGCTCAGCCATCTGCTTGTTGTGCTTTGCTGAGCTGATTCAGCTTTTTGACCTCGTACATGTCAACTTACCATTTTCTTAACCCTGGCTAATTTTCTTAGGCAATTTGATGAGCAAGACCACAGGTCCAAGGAGCAGCAGGGCTAATGTGGGAAAGTCAGGGAGGACCAGTGGTTGTGCAGGTTGCTGAGAGGCAAACCCAGATCCCCTAGATTTGCTGCCCATAGATTCACCCCACCAGGCTGCTGGTGCTGGGTGGCTGTTGTCTGGGAGGGGCATGGCACTGCTGCCCCTTTCCTGTGTTCTTGAGCAGCACCCTGGGATGATTTTCTGCAAAGCTGAATGCTGGTTGTGCATTAGGGAAACTTTTTACCAGACTCTGGGTAGCAAAAATGAAAATGGAACCTTTTGGTTAGGTCCTCTTCTTGAGCTGGGAAACGTAAATTCTGCTTCAGGTCAGCTTCAGGTATCTGCTGTGCCTAGGGTACTTTTGTGTGTTCTGTACCCTGCCAAGTGCTTGTGACTCAACTCAGCAATTTAACTTAATTTCCAATCCCTTAATTTGTTCCTGTAACTTATTAAATGTGTACCAAGGGAAAGTGTGGAGCAGAGTTCTTACAGAAATCCAAATTAAGTGAGGCTGTGAAGTAATCATGGGGCATGTCAGTAAGCTAACCCCAATGTAAAACTCATGGTAAATGATGAAATGTATGCACAGTTTGTCATAGCTGGAAATTCATGGGCAATGCAAATTTAAACACTTTGCAAGGAAATTTTTTTGTTTGTCTTTTTCCCCTTCTTGGGCCTCTTCATTTGTCTTATTATTAGACTAAAAGTAGAGTCAGTGATTCATTCAGTAATCTCTTTCTTGGACAGTTAGTCATCTGCCAATTTGTGTTAACTTTCCACTTTGTTCAGAAAGTGAGTAATGCCTAATGCACCAACCAGCAAATTCCAAGCTTAAAAATCTGTGAGTATCATTCAGATCATCTCTAAAACTTTCTCTAAAAAAAATGTTACCATTTTGTAAGATCAAAGTAAAGGTCTGACATGCTGTGTTGTACAGCTACAGTCCAGTTGTTTTGTCTAGCTCCAGTTACTAAAGCAAAACACAGGGTTGCAAATGCAGCGCACAAGTACAAGCAACCCACATGTTATTTAACCAGTGTAATGCTTCTTGTTTTTCTTCCCAAGTACTATTTTCAAGGGGTAAATACTGCCTCCTTAGTTCTTTTTCCCTCCCCAGATTGCCATGGCTAGTTAATTTCTATTGTTTCCTACCTCAACAAATTGTGATGCTATCAAGGCTAATTTAGTGAAAATAGCTTTCAAGGAAAGCAGTAATTGTTATTAGCTGCCTGCAAATATTTCTGGTGCTTTTCATGATGAGTTTTGGTAGAGAAAAAAAATACTGCGCTGTTAAATGTTATCTATGTAGAACTTAGAGCTATGAAGTCTTTCTGTAGCAGTGGGGTAGATATTTTTATTTCAAAATGATGCCAGTTATTTCTGAAGATGAACACAATAATTGATTGAATCACTTGAGAATGTTACTGCTTTTTTCTTTCTTATGAAAACTGGAGTATCATAAAGAGCAACAAGGTCAGTAATGTCATAGAAGAACTTTATAGGACTGAAATCTTTAGAGTCTGCTTTAAAATAACATGAAAGAGCTGACTACTACACTGAGCAGCAAAGGAATTCAAAGTGCAGATGAGACAGGAGTGCTCTGGAGAGGGTGTGCATGTGCAGAAGGGTAGGGCAAGGTGGCAGTGGTAAACATGAATGCCAGAAGTGGTTTGCTTGGCCCCACACATTTCCTTGTTCCTTCCCCAAGTGCCTGTCATCCTTCCCCCCCACTTGCAGTGAAGTTGTCTTCCATATGATTGTCCTTTGGTACAGGTGGTTTTAGGGTTTTCTGGTGCCACAGTTCTGTAAACAAGCAATGCAAAAGCTGATAGAGGAAAGAATGACCTTTGGTTTTAGGGTCTGTAATCTGCAGTATGATGGGGACATGGAGTTCTGTTGTGCTCAGCTGTTGTCAGAATAAAAACGTGATTTGGTCTTGAGGAAAAGGTAGAAGAACTTCCATTTTGCCATACTGGATTCCTAGAATCCAGTTCCATTCCATGTAAATACTGAAAATATCCCGGTAATCATGTTCCAGTGTGAAGAACTAGGGCTTCTGGAAGGATTTCCCTTCCAGTCTTACTTTGCACCTCAGGAAGTTGCAATAGTTTAGTGATGCTTTGGACAAAGAGCAGTACCGGGGATGCTTATTTGATCACCAACCTTGGGATTTGTCCCTCCTGGTTACCTGCACATTTTCCACCATCAGTGGTGTTAGTTAGTGCAATCCATCCTCCTCCCCCCACCTTCCGGGATGTCTATGCCCACACCAGCATTGCTTGCATATTTCTGATTTAAACCTTCAGAGCATTGTGAAGAAGTTCCTTGCTAGTTTTGGGGTGAGGGTGGGGGTGGGCAGGCAGAGAAGGGCAAAGGCTGAGGTCGGTGGTGCAGCTCTCAGTTGAGTTTGGTGCACTCTGTGCGTGTGTGACTCAGGCAGTCGGTGATTCACTGCCTGAAGGTGGTTTGGGATTTGCTTGGTGTTTTTTTGTTTGTGAAGTAGTGGTGTGCCCAGAGGTGAGCATTAGTGCCCTTTTGTTGGACTATGAGTAAACCAGAACTGTGAGAAATGTCTTTGCTCCCAGCCTATTGCTCCAAATGCTGGGCAACAGACCCTGAGTGCTGAACTGATGTTGGAAGAGATGGGCATCCAGCTTTCCTGGGACTGTGCAGGGTTTGAGGGACAATTAATTGCCGTATTTGGCACTTCAGGTTGCCGGTCATCTGGAAGGCTGTAGGATTCATAGCTGTACTTGGTAACACCTGGCACAGCTGCTTTCTTTAGCTAGTCAGAGATTGTGAGGTGAAGGAGAGATGACCAGGTGCCTGAGATCTTGAATGTGTTGAAGCCCAGATAAGGGCAGTATTGACTGTTGCAAAGTTGAAAAGGTATTCAGAGCATTTTGATCTGAGGAAAAAAAAAATATATATATATGTATATATATATATTTATGTGGTTTTGTCCCCTGCCCACCTTCCATTTGTTACTTGACTGTAAAGTTTAGGCTATTCCCAGGAGCATGGGCACCCGTTGCTATCAACCTGCACAGAGAGGCACCCGAGGAGGTGCAGCCCAGCGAGGGATCTCCCGGGTATTTATGGAGGGGTGTCTCCTACCCCAGCTCACTCTGCAGGTGTGCTGTGCAGTCAGTTAGAGAAACCGCAAGTTGAAGGGTTCGCTGGGGTGAAACAGTTTACAAATAGCTTTTCAGTGTTTGTTTTTATTTTTAACTCCCTCCCCACCCATGGGTCCCTCCCCCAGCGCATCGGTGAACGTGAAATGGCTCAAAGAGAGAAGATCGTTGTTGCAGAATAGGCAAAGCACCCCAAGAGTTTCCAGAGGACCTTTGGAAGACAAGTTACTTTCCCTGAGTCTTTTTTCTGCTCCTTTCTTCTTTGGAGTTTACAGGGTTAAAATTTCTTTCTCTGTGGCTGTTGGGTTTTTCAGATGAGTGGAGGGTGTCATATGATTTTTTTTTCCCCCCCCTTGGTTTAGTTTTTTTTTTTCTTTCTCTTCAAGACTGATCACTGATGAAAAGATACCTATAGCAGTGTATTTGAAGCTGGTAGAGGCAGTGTGCCATTCTGGCACCTGCAAGGAGAGCTCCCAAACCAGGTCGTGCTGCCCTGGCACCAGTTCCCAGTGTCCCTGATACCATGGTCCCTAATGGCCAGGCATCTTCTCTCTGGCACTTGGTGTGTGTCTTTTTTGCCCTAATTTTAGGTTATCACGGGGAAGTGATCTCAACCATATAGCCTCATCTGAGCATGAGAGGAAATTTAGACATTTCTCTATTTTATTTTCCTAACCAATGTTCAATTGCTTATGGAAAATTCTGGTCAAAAGGGTAAAATTTCTTTACTGGGTGTTTAATCTCAAAACCACAGCTCCCCGTACCCAGGACACAATAATGGTAATGCCATGCTTACAGCCTTTTTCCAGCACAGTGTAGGTGTGCATGCGGGGGAGAAAGGGAAAGGGCACAAATGCAATGGAGAGGTTCTCTTTTGCTCCTTGGGCTGCTTTCCTGGTTTGTTTTTTAAATTAAAAATTCAGAAGGTAATTCTGGCTTGCTCGCAGATGAGGTTAATCATTGCAGAGAGACCTGATGCTGGTTCCCCACGGATGTATTTTCACACATGTGTTGCTGGCTGCGTGCATACTTTGCGGATGGCACAGCATAGCTGGAAAGTATGTGGGAGCATGTCTGCTTCCTCTGGGGCTGCTACAGGTGGTTGGGAGGGTGGGGGGTGGAGGAGGAGATGCTGGAGGCAGGCGAGGTACGACACCCATTTCCTTTGGCGTGTGTGGTGCGCTCCAAGCTGCTGCCTCGCCGGCAGCCAAGCGGCTGCATGTCGCGCCCGCGGTACTTCATCTTTGCGCTTACTGGAGGTTTATGACTAAGGTTGTGGTTTAATATGCCCTTTTTAGGTATGTGAAGGGTTTAAAATTATCTAGTGTTGCATTTCTTCATTTTTCTTTTTTTTTTATTCCCATGGCATTTTCTGCCTTTAAAAGTTTCCATAATTTTTGGAGGGTGAGAAGTAAAGTTCATTTTTAAAAGAGAAAAGAAAGTTTTCCCTGATTACTCATCAGCTAAAAGTATGCATTTTTGCCTTTCAAGAATCGCTTTTTGAGGCTAAATAATTGGCTTGTAAGTTTTAAATACTTAATACAAACTGTTGGAGAGCCTTAAAAGAAAGTAAAAAGAAAGCTTAAATACCTGGATTTTGTGAGGAAACAGTCTCTCTTTGGATGAGATGCCTTCCTTCTGCAGCCATACCTCACAAAGCTTGGTGTTAACATTTGCAAGTACAGATTCATTCCTTGTGATTTCAGTCTTTAATTGGGGCTTGTAATTTTCCTGAACTGTTCAGGTCCCTCTTAATGCCTTGAATATTTGTTGAATGGATTGCATGTGGTTTGTATTCCCTGATATTTCAGATGAAATGCTATCATCCACCAAGCTACACTGTCTAAAATTGCATGTTCTACGTTAGGAAGGAGGTGGAAATGGAAGGGAGCAGACCTACACATGCACACCTTGCTTGATGTAACACTTCTTTCTTAGCAGGCTGTGCTGCTTTTGTGCCTGTGATTCCTTTTTTCCTTTCTTTTATTTTTTCTTCATGTCCTGCACTGCTGTGGAGCAGGATATAGTTTACATACTCCTCTTTTTTTTTTTTTTTAATGAAGAAAAGTGTGGTTTTTGCATTAAGGTACCTGGAATATTTGGTATCAGCTTGATTGACAGGAGCTCCAGATGCTCTGCTCCAGGGGAGCTTGAGCAAGTTGAACTGTCAATTATAGCTATTAGATACCAGAGGTGCAGAGCAGTCTTTCTGATATTTGTGCCACCTTCTCTCTTCTTGTCAACTGAGATGGCTACTGAAGGACCCAACAGTATTTCTCTGCATGTTTAACATTTTAGAAAGTGTTGATACACAACCATTGTGCAAGCCTTAATGCTTGACACATTTTTGGAAAGGGAGTAAATGCTCAGGTTCCTCAATGGAAAGGGAGAAAAATCTCAGGTTCCTCAAAGATCAATGAATCCATGCATCATTAAAAGATCCATGAATCATTCACAAAGTCACACATAATTAAACTGATTTAATTTGGGAAAAGGTGCTGGAAGTCTCATGGCAGCTTGGCTTTGGTTTATCTCCTGCAGAAGGAGTGCTGATTTGGTGTCTTTTGTGTATTATTTGCTTTGGACTTCGGGTTGCTGTTCTTTGTAGCTCTGCAATCCACTTACCAAAATCCACATATAGCTCAGGTGTCCCAAATGTGGAGCTCTGCAGGAGCTCCAGGAGCAGCTCAAGTAGATGGTTCCCGTCCTCCACCAGAGGATTTGCTGTTGAGTGCTATCTGGTGGTGGCCCTGGCAGCTCAGCAACACCTGTGGAATTACCCAACTCAGCGCTGCAGGCTGATGGATGGTCCCTGCACCAATGGACCATTCATGCCTCTTGGGTAATACAGTCAGTGGGAATGGCCCCTGAATTGCTCGTGAGGGAAAGATCGTGATTTAAGAGCTGTGTGAAAAAAGGAACAAGACGAGGGAGGTTGAGTTGAAATAGTCATAAATGTTATGTGCAGCTGCCAGGCTGGAATTGTTAGATTAGAAAATGAGGGAGAAAATGGTTGGATTAGAAAATGCAAAGCCAAGAAGCATCTGAGGAAAAAAAAATCAGGAATTATACAAAGAGTAAAAATGAAGACAGTCAAAGTCCAGTACTCTGTCACACTGGAAAGGGAAACACATAATTAAAACTCTTGTTTTAAAGTAGATAATATAGGAACTACAACCACATACCTGTTTTAATTAGCTGCTTCCTAAGTATCTCTGAAGTATCACTTCACAGTTAGCCCCTAAAAAAGCTGCTTGCTTACAGGAAACCATGTTTGTGACTAGTAGGTACAGTAAAAGACAGGGTGGGGCATAATTGTGCTCTATGGTGTAAAAGTCAAAGTGAAGGGTGTGCTGCAGAGCACTATGAGGGAATCCATGCTACTTTTCTTTTTCAAAAAGAGTTCAGAAGGTATTGTGCTCTCAAGAATACCACACCAAGGCTTGAGCAGTTGCAAAAGGCACTTAGCAGTTGCAGGGAGCTTTAAAATGCTTGACTCCCTGAAATAACGCCAGCATTAGTTCAGCACATAGAGCTTGCACACTGACCAGAGGCATGGCAAATACAGTTCTGATTTATTTTATTTTTTTAGCAGTCCTGCTGGTAGAAATAAATGAAGCAGATTGAGATCTCACCGTGGTTGCAAGCTGTGGCAGAAAAATTAGCACCACACTTTCCAATGGAAGCAGAACAAAAATGTAAAGTCTGCCAATTAAATTGGAAACAGCTCTTAATTTTCCCTCTCCTCCTCCCCCAAAGGATGAATGGCTTACTCTTGTGGATGGAACTTTGTGTAATGACTCATAGTTTTATATGGATTAGTGTGAATATGTAGGTGAGGGAGATGCTGGTATCTGAGAAACTATAGTGTCTGGAAGAAGTGTCCTGGAACATGGAATAAATGAACATTTGATCAGTTTCTCCTGCTGAATGAATGGAAACATAAATGCAGAATACCTTCCTCCCTTTATTCCCTCTCCTCCCAGATGCACTTACCAGATACAAAGGAGGTTTATGGTGAACAGAGAACATGCTTGTTAAGATAACTGAATTAGTCACTAAAATAAGGATATTTCCCTTGCTACTCTGAAATAGGCATAGACAAGGCACTAGGAGCCAGAATTGTGGCACTGCAGACATCAGCAATGAGCATGCTAAGTTCTGTGGTGCCCTTGGTGAGGTGGGTATTGTCCTGATGAGTTTCCATCAAGAAAAAAAAAAACCCTTCCACCTTTTTGCACTGTGCTGCTTTGGTCAGAGGACACTGAGGACATGCCTTACACAGCATCTGTCATGCCTTACACATGCTCTTCTGCTGGCTCTGTGGCACACCTTGTGTTAGACTGTGTCACCATCATTCTTGCTGCTATAAAGCAGTAGATAGGGCAGCCATATTCCTGTTTGGCTGAGCCAAAATCTCATGGCTCTGCAGTCATGTATGTCTGGCAACTTGAGCTGAAAGTATGGATTCACGTGGGGCTTCTCCAGAGGACTGCCAAGTTTTCACCTAAAGCTCCTGGCTTACCCTCTCCTCTCTGCAACTATTTACCATACATCCACTTGGATCAGGATAGCTGTTAAAGGCATGTCTGGGGAAATGTTTGTCTCCCTGTGTTTGGCACTTCTGAGGCCACATCTTGAATCTTGCATTTCGTTTTGGGACCCTCACGACAAGAAGGACTTCTTTGAGGTACGGAAGTGTGTCCACAGAAGGGCAACAAAGCTGGTCTGAAATAGATGTCTTAGGAGGAGCAGCTGAGGTTGTTCAGCCTGGAGGCTCAGGAGGGACCTTACTGCTATCTGCATCTACTTGAAAGGAGATTGTAGAGAGGTGGGGGGGGGGGGGGGGGGGGTGTCAGTCTCTTCTCCCAAGTAAAAAGCAGTAGGACAAGAGGAAATGGCATCAAATTGCATCAGAGAAGGTGTAGATTGGATATTAGGAAAAATTTCTTCATGGAAGGGGCTGTCAAGCATTGGAACCAGCTGCCCAGGGCAGTGGTGGGCTCTGTCCCTTGACGTATTTAAAAGCCGTGTATGTGTGGCATTTGGGGACATGATTATTTACTGTTGGACTTATCAGTGCTGGGTTAATGTTTGGACTTGATGATCTTAGAGGACTTTTCCAACCTAAGCAATTCTGTGATTCTAGTAAAACCCCTGTCAATGAAATGCTCACGTTAGAGAAAAATAAAGAGACCACTTTCTTCAGTGACATTTCAAACTCAGTCATTTAGCTGTATTTCTCATAAGTGGTAAAAGTAAGGGATCAATGTATTGCAGTAGAGAAGATCAAGGAGGCAGAGGAAGATGGACATGTGTTGGGCTGGAGTTGCTGCAGGTACACACAGTAGGGTCTCCACCCTCCAGTTTTGTTTTCTCAGTCTGCAGCAATGTCGTTTGGTCCTCAGCAAAAATTACCTTCCCCATGGAGTCTCCATTAATGGCAAAAGTGAAAGAGAAAACTGTTCTTACACCCTTATATGACAGTCATTCCTAAAGTTGGATCTTATGTAATGAACTGGCCTTGTTGAGCAGTTTTCCCAAAGTCTGATGTAATTGGGTCTTCATTTTCAGATTGTTCACCAATAGCTTACTTGAGTGTTTAGTTGTAGGGGCCTTGTTTTCACATCTCAAACCTGCAGACACGTATTGTGCTAGGGTAGCATTGTTACTAGGTAAGAAGATTGGAAATCTTGAGGTCAGTTCTGAGCTCCTGGTCTCTGTTTTCCTCTGGCAATGTGGTGTTCCTCTTTTCTAGGAGGACCCTGGCTGTGGAGTCTCCTCAGTTCTCTGCAGGAGAAAACTTCAGCTTTCCTTTCAAGCAAAATGCCACGCAAGACTTACCCTCAGGGTGCCACAGTACCCTGGGAACATTTTCTGGAGAAGGGGAAATGCATTTACATTAGAAACACACGAACACTACCACCAAAAAGAAGCAGCTGCTTCTCATATAAGTGTGTGGGGGGGAATCCCACACTGTCTTCAGAGATGTAGACTTATTTGGTCATGTGCGGTATCTTAGACCTCCCACCATTGCATGTCAAGGAGGTCTGACTTCCATTTTAAAACTAGTACCTGGCATGGAATAGAGTTATACTGAAGCCTTATTGCCTAGAAACCTAAACACGGACACAGCCAGAATTCATGTCGCTTGGTGTAATTTCTTGAAAAGAGTTTAAAACTCCCAGTGTTTATTTTGGATCCCCAATGCAAGGCACGGGAGGGTATTTTGTGATTAATGAGCTTTTCTGCATATGTTTTTTTGTGCCTCTTGGCATTTAGTAGTCTCAGTGATCTAGCTTTTTGCTTCATTTCTGTCTTGTTGGCATTGTCATCAGTAGTGTCTCGTGAGATGCAAGAATCTACCATCAACCAGCCCATCTCTCCTTGGCTGTGAGGATGCACTCCACCACTCATGTAGCTTTTCTGTCCCATTCCCACTATCACTCATTTTGTTCCCTGCTTTGGTACAAAACAATTCCTGTAACACATAAAGCCACCGTCCTCACCTTGACAACAGGATCTGCTTAAGATGGGGAGCAGCATTATACTGGAATTTTTGGCCTAACCGAGAAGAGGTTAATTTGGGTACCAGGAGTCTGGCCACAGTACTTACTGCTCAGGGGGAGTCAGGTTTGCACCCCAGGCTGGCCTCCGTGCACAGCAAGCTGGTGATCCCAGTCACTGCAGCTGCTGCGATGGCAGCAGAGACCTGTCCCACACTGAAGCACTGGCCGTAGGAAGAAGTGCCCTTCACCCACCTTTCTCTGTCCTCAGAAAAGGAGGAATGCCAGGTAAAAGCACATGGTTCCTGGTACTCACATGAGAAACAAGTTTTTCCTCTATGGATCTGTGTGAATTTTAGCGATAGGGGAGGGTTTGGTTTGACATGGGACTGATCCTTCATCAAAGACACTGTGAGGAACTTCTGACACTGAAGATAAGCAATTTATCCTTTCAGATGGGAACTTTCTCTACTGGTGGCAGGCTGTATACGGCACATCAATCACTCTGCCTCCCCTGAGGTTTGTCTCTGCAGCTGCAGACCATGTGCTTGTGTATGTTGCATTCACCAAGGAGGTGGGGGTAGTAGCCAGCCAGCTGTAAATCAGTGAATCACTATAGGGGAAATGATTTTCCTTGGGCAGAGGAATGTTGTGCTGGAGCAGAGGCTGAGTTTGGCAGGCCCTCCAGTGGTTCAGGGAACCCATGCTACTACTCTGTGGTGGCTCACCTGGGCTGGAGAAGGGACTCCTGGTTGTCAGGTCCCACTGAATAAGTCCTGCATGCTTTACAGCCACTCTCAACTGTCCATGTCGTTTCCTCTGCCGCTTTGACCAAGGTATGGAGGGCACAGGCAGGAAATGTGAGCACAGAGGGCTGGAGTATGAGCCAGGGTCTCTGTAGAGCAGGAGCAGGGAGATGGAGGACTACTGAAAAATATGGGTATACTGCTAGTCAGACAATAGGTCTTCAGGGACTGGAGCATGAGAAGAGCATGCTTTTGCTTCTCTGTCAGACTTAGACCTCCTTTCCTGCCTCGGATCTCCTACTTGGAGAGTAGTTAAAAAAGAAGTCATCTAATCAGCCTGTCAGAAGCCCTGCTTGTTGCTTCTGCCCTGCTGAAGAGGCAACCATGACTTTTCTTTTTTTTCTTGGCTGTTGATGCATGAGGGAGTTCAGGTTGTTTTGCTCATATACAGCTAGTTGATCTACATAGTAAATATTTTTTGTCTTTCTCCAAACCTTGGATACAACACGCCTGGTTTTCACAGTGATAGATGTGTGTTGATTTAACTAATTGTCTTAAATGGAGGAAGTCAGCAAGTAGATGGAGGATTTTAATTTCTTTGAAGCCATTCAGGAAAAGCAGCTGGATTTCTGTTCTGCATACGTCCTTATTCCAACCCATGCTTGACTAGTTTGGGAAGTGCTGTGATGAGCACCTTACATGGTGAGTTCTGCCACCTGCCTGAGTGGCTGGATGATCATTGCAGAGGCTGCAGAATAAGGTGTGCCTGAATGTCTGGGGCAGAGAAAGTGGCTCAGCTTCATTTTTTATGGAGGAAGCCTTAGAAGCTTGAATGAGCTTTTTCTCCATCCTGGTGAGTAACCCAAAAGAGTAAGGTTTTCCAGGGTAGAAACTGTTGGAAAAAGTTGCTAGCTGACAGCCTAGTGCTTTGGGGCAAGGGCATCCTCCTCAGAGCTTGGTTTCCAGCACAGTAAGGGGAACAGAAGAGACAGGATAGGGTAGTTTTTTCCTGTGATTGACTAGTGTTAGTCTTTTTGCACCTTGCCCTGAAGCTTCTGTAGATTTATGCCATGAAGCTTCTGTAGATTTACTTCCTGAAGCTGATGGTGGGCTGGATCATGAGTGTGATCTGAGATGGCGTTTTCTTGTGTACAGTATAAACTATTATATTGACAGTATTTCCTCTGAATGATGCATTTGGGAATCTTGTAAAAAAATGTAAACAAAAAGTACTACTCTGTGGGGAACACTTATCTTCTGCAGAAATGAAAATGAGCAAAATTAAATGCAGTGTATTACATCCAGCAGACCACTATCCAGTATCCAGTGAAACAGATAAAGGGATGGGAGACACTTCATTAACCTGTGCTGATTTAGGTAGGGTCCCATCTCCTCCAAATGGAGTAGAAGAGCTATAGTGAACCTTAACACAAAGCAGCCATTCCCTGTATGGGACAGCAAAGACCATGCTTACAAACTCTGGTCCAAATAACAAAACACTGTGGGTTTTTGGTGATTATTTCCTTTGCCTGGGAAGGGTAGTGTTTGAAAATCAGAGCTCATAAATATGTAGTGAAGCCTTGGTGCTCCGAGCACTATTATATTGCTCTGAAAAATGTATGGCAAAGCTGTTACAATATGTTTCCTCTTGGATCCTGAATATGACGAATATCACAGAGGGAGAATGGTAGATCAGATGTAGTCTTGTTATAGAAAAGTGGAAGATAATGTTGATTTAAAGAAATCACCCTTTGGGTGTAAATGTTTTTGGTAGGTCAAGGGAATGGCAGAGACTCCGGAACAGGTCACAGCGTGGAAGTGAAGCGTGAATGTGACCATTAGCAATTGAGTCCAGCAAGGAAGGTATCCTGTTTTGTGCTCATGGATTGTACTTTTCATTTCTTACAAAACCCGGTGTACCACTTTTAAAGTGTTGGCCCTTTGCATAGTAACATACCATCTTTCTTGGCAAATGTATATATAATAGCATTGTTTGAGTGGGCACAATTCCTTGCTTGGGCTACAAACGTGTTTTGGATGGGACGTGTTTGTGCATGGAATTTATACAGCAATTGTCCTCTTTGCTTTTGTGGGCAAATTTTTTAGCACTAAAATATCGAGCTGCAACACTGTGCTTCATTGTTAGACTCCCTGACCTTTGCCTCTAGTTGGAAAGGGGGCAGGAAATCTTTGTTTCCTAAAAGCTGCCTGAAGTCACAGAAGAAAGCAGTATCCCTTCTGCTAGCAACATATGAAATGACCTCTTGGTGCAAACAGAAATAACTGCAGCCACATGAAAGCCATGCAGAAGGTTGGCTGTGGGAAGTCAGTGATGATAGGAAGCAAATTAATGACAGGGAACTGGATGGTAATGTTGGTTGTCAGATACGTAAGCTCATAGGTTGCAATAGTTCCACTTATCAGGATCTGCAACCCGTCTCTTCCCTGAGCAAGGGTGAGCCATGGAGCAGTTCTCTCCTCACTGCTTCAGCAGAAAAACCCAGTTGTGAGCAAAAGAAAGGTGATCTTACAGGGAAGGGAAGTCAAAATTGCTGCCTCTTCCCAGCGCTTAGATTGTGTAAGAGAACAAAAAGCAATCCAGAATGGTGAAGACAAAACATCTCAGCCTCTCTTGCCAGTTGGAGAATTGCTAATAGTGTTTATAGTCCTGGAACAAAAGACAACAAAACAAGTTACTTAAGAAAAGAATCTGTCACTCTGACAAAAATAGAGCTTTCAGCTAGTTTTTTGTCTGAGCCTGTGTTTCTCCAGCCAGTCAATCCTGTTACTGAATAAAACTGGAAATAAATGTAACAAGATTAATGTCTGTAACTATTTGTAAAACCTATGTGTTACACAGTCTCCTTAAATGAGATTATGTCATGTTTATAATACTTACTCATATTTTGTCTTCAGTCTGGTCTAAAATTGAATAGTTTTCATTAATTTCTCTTGCTTGTTTAATTTTGTGCTTAAACCAATAAGTTGCAAATCTGCATGACTGCCCACTTATTGTTACACTCCGAATAATTGCACTGAGTCACTGTGCATGTACTCGGATTGCTATAGGGTGTTAATACTTGATACTTAAGCAAGCATGTTTATCTGAGAGCTGGCTCATCAGTCTGTGGAATGTGATGTTTACTACATGAAGTTCAGGCTAGAATTACTGCAGTTAAGAGATGGAGCCTGTGCTCATTAATAATGTGTAGAATCAGTGTTGGTTTTTCAGGGGTGTTAGGGAAATTATCTGCTAAGTGTGGGAAAATTAATGCAGGGAAAATAAGTGCTAGGCTTTGAGAAAAAGGGGTTTGTATGTATTTAATATGGTCTTCCTAAAAGGTTATTTTTCTTGCCTGTGTTTTTTATTCTTGTACGTATCTGGTTTTTGTCTATGCTCTGTCTTGAATGTCTTGTTTACCCAGAGGAGAATTTGGGATTATGCAAGTTAATAATCAATTCCCTTCATAAATGAAAAAAAAAGTGTTTTTTCATGTCCAAGTTTATTTCCAAGATTTAGTGCAAATTTTTAGTTCTAAAACTGATGCAGATTTTTTTTTCCTTTAGTGAGTTTTTCCTCTCAGTCAGAATAAAAACCCAGGGAAACCAGTATTTGAAATGCCATTTCACCTTCATCTATTTTGCTAATGTGTTTTCAGATAATTCAAATCCTGAGAAATTTAGTGGCAGCATCACCTGCTGGAGTGTGTTTTACAAAAGAGAAACAAATAATGAAGGGGGTTTAGGGTTTATTTACACCTTCTGCTGAGAGGCTGTTCTCCAGTACTGAAGGAAGCAAGTGATGTTCTGCCAACTCTTGGCAGGCAGGTGAGAGCAGGGAACCCTTCCCTGAGCAGATTCCCTGCACCAGCAGGTAAGCAGCTGCTCAGCTGCTCTGTGAGGTGTGAGCTGGGTAAAGCCTGCAGAGCTTCTCTTCTTTGAGCAGGGTGGATGATTGCATGTAGGACTTTTTCAGAAAGGATACTTGGGATTTAGGAGAAAAGCACAATTTTTTTTATATTGCAGCGAGTCCATAGTTCTTGTTTTTGGGATTATTAGTGAAGTGTCAGCAGCAGGCTGGATGTCATTTTTCATGGGAGAAGCATCTGTTCAGTTCCTCAGATCGAGATAAAACAAACTTTGGATTGGAAATCAGATGAGTTTGTCAGTCAGAATTACTGTATTGTGGAGCTCTAGGTGAGTAGTCAGAGGGCCCTTCATTCTTTGTAAAAATAGAGGAAAGATTTGATACGATGTACCATTCTTTCACATTAGTAGTATTTAATGCCATTTAGGACAGTAGCTCCTGACCAAGGTGGTTTTGTTAGCTGATTTCCTGTAACCACAATTACTTGGAATAGCCACAGGAATCACTGTTATTCAGAGACCACATCTGTCAGCTTAATACTTTATGTTTCAGGTGGCATTTTTATATCCTTTTACAATAATTATAGATAATGATTCTTGTGATTTTTTTAGCATATGTATTACAATAAGAACATACAGGAGAAAGGACTGGAGACATCATAGTTAAAACTTTATTTTATTTATATACCACATTTTGATCTCTTGTTGGTCTTTTGCTAGCTGTACAAAGAATGCTTCAGTAAACGATATTGATTTGATAAAGAATGTAGAGGAATATGTATTATGTGTACAGGAGAGGTTTACATATTTTTCCCAACTGCATTATACTTTTTTTAGATTTTAAGTACTTTGCATTATTCTTAACAGCAATAACACATGGAACATACTGAGATATTATACACATATCATTTGTTCTTGGGAACCAGTATAACATATGTGGGTGTCAACTGCATATCACTGTGGTTTTTAACCAATTTATGATAGTTTTGTTCTGATGCAAAGCTTAAGTATGCTAGAACCAGGATTGCCACCCACTTTAAATGTTGTTAGCGGATAGCATTTCTTTTAAATCTTAACATTATGAAGTGGTTTTAAGAGGCTCTTGTCTTTTTAAAGCAACTTTTATATTCCATCTGGGTAATGTCTATCAGCATTGGTATTAGAGATCATTCTGTAACATGTAGTGCAGGTGTGGAGTTCCAGCACATTAATTAATTAATTCCACTGAGGTCTTGAACCTCCTAGAAAAGTAGAGTCATCCCCTTTAACTGTCCAAGCAGGGTACAACTGACTGAATAGCAGTGTTCTCTCAAAGCTCTTGTTGATCATAGAATCCTCACTGATCCTCTGGATGGGGTCCAGGAAGCCCATCACTTCGAGGAACACATGTGTCAGACCATATGACCTTACATAATAACCACACACGTGAGAAACCCAAAGGGTGGGTAATCTGTGGGATGTCCAGTGTGATGCTGGCAGTGGGCTGGCAACTTCTTGTGCTGGAGAGGTTTACAACTGACTGCCTTGTGGTTTCTTCAGTTTTCATTTGTCCTCCTGCCTTTCTTGTATGGCAGTTAGGCTGGGAGAATGGGAAATATGGCTTGTGCAGTCCACGCAAATCTTTCTGGAGGAAGCTTATGGATTGCTCCGTTGCCTCCAGTCAATTCTTCGGTTGAAATTAGCTTGAAGATTAGAGGAGAGGATACAGCCACAAACGTGCACACACAAGCTTACAGAACAATGAACATACCCAGAGAAATTGCCCAGAGTAAATTTTTTGTGTGTCACGTAAACAAACAGATCATAAACATTCAGCGCCTGCTTGTTAGGTTTGTTTGTTAGGTTACCCTGTGTTGCCTAAGAGCTTAAGTTAAAACGCTTACCAGTGGTGTGCTTGATCTTCAGGGATCTACTGATAGAAACAGGCTGAACCTCTTCACCCCTTCTTCCGTTTCTATATGTGTAAAATGGAGACTGCCTGCCTTCCCCGGGCTTAGAGAGGATTATTTACTCCTTACAGCCGGCTTTGGAGAGGACAAGCACTAAGTACGGTGGTGTGACGTATGACTGCTCTGATGGAGATGGGGACAGAAAGGCACCAGGGTGCTCCTGGAGAGGGAGGAGCATCAGCCGGTGAGGACAAGGTCAGGAGAGTCCCTGCGTGGGCACATGGGGGTGAAGGGAAGGCCACCAGTGGCCACAGGGACACTGCAGCTGCTTGGGGCTGGCTGGCCCTGCTGGGACATACGCAGCCTGCTCTTTAAAGCAAGCAGAGTGGGACAGGCAGAGGCAAAATACCCACAGTGTTTGGGTACTTACGAGCACAAACGTGTTGGATTTAATCAGCTTATGCAAAATGAACTGTACCTGGGACCTGCACGTGCTGGGTGAGCTCAGGTTCTGGCATGGGTGTGCGCAGGTCCCTGCACCTTCCCTGGGCTGAGGGTTGCTGCCTTTAGGCTCCATCATCCTGCCCCAGGCCTCCCCCAGAAAGCATACCAGGAAAGGAAAGCCACATCAGTTGTCATGATCCAGCACAAATCTGGTGTTTACCTGGAAAACCATGCTTACGTTCTGCTTGACTAAGTCAAAATCTGGTTCATGACAAGTTAACCTTAGGAGAGCAAAAGTTCACCTGGCTCTTCTCACCCAGCTGAGCGTGTTTCTTTCCTCGTGAGCTCTGTGCCATTCCTGGTAGTCCCCGTTGTCTCCGTGTTCACAAAATCAATTAGGTTTGAAAAGACCTCCGAGACTGAGTCCAACCTGTGGCCAAGCACCGCCTAATCAACCCAGCCATTGTGTACTAAGTGCTACGCCCAAGTCTTTCCTTAAATACTTCAGGAATGGGGACTTCACCACATCCCTGGGCAGCCCATTCCAATATCTAATAATTACCCTTTCTGTGAAGAATTTCTTCATAATGTCTAGCCCAGGCCTCCCCTGGCGCAGCTTAAGACTATGTCCTCTCATCCTGTCGCTGGTTGCTTGGGAGAAGAGACTGACCCCCACGCAGCTGCAATCTCCTTTCAGCCTGTTGTAGAGAGTGATAAGGTCACCCCTCAGCCTCTTTTCCTCCAAGCTAAACAATCTGAGCTTTCTCAGCCACTCCTCATGCGACTTGCACTCCAGATCCTTCACCAGCTTTGTTGCCCTTCTCTGGACATGCTTCTGCTCCTCAATGTCTGTCTCGTCATGAGGGGCCCAGAAATGGCACTCAAGGTGTGGCCTCACCAGTGCCAAGCACAGGGGAACTCTGTTGAGGGGATGCAGCCCCATGGCACTTGCTCTCTCCATTAGTAGCTTCCCCATAATCTGCTTAAAGGTCCTGGTGGCTTTTATCCCCCTGCCATGACTGGTTTTCCTTCCTGCCCATTCCCTTCAGCATCCTTGGGGATTTAACTCAATGTGATTCCGCTAGATAATCCCCAACAGATAAAGCAGTGTCTGAAACTGGGGTGCAGTGAGCTCCCACAATGTGCAGAACAAAGGGATGCCCAAGTGCATCGCTGCCTTCCAGAGGACTTCAGATCTGTATGTTAAAAATCAGCTGGCTTCTACATTAACTCAACTTTGTGTTGTTTTTTTAATGCCCCTCATCCTTTCCAAGCAGACAAAAAGCTGTAATATTAGAAGAAAATTTTATAAATCCAGGGAGAACACACTTTTTCTTGTACAAATTAATGGTCTGTAATAACTGTGCAGGAATTGATTTTCTGCAGGTAACAACTTCATGGTCTTTATATGATAAAGTAATGAAATTCTGCATTTTGTGTGTAACCCCTGCAGTATTTCAGGGCTGTGATAGAAACAGCCTTTATCATGCAAGAATAACAATCGCATTCCAACATTTTTAGGTTTCAACATCAAACACAAGAGCAACAAAACAAAAAATCTGAAATTCATTATCTGTTTTCATCTGAGTTTGCCAGGCCCCACATTGTAAGTGTGGTGGTACTTCAAAGACCATGACAGTTCAGTTTAAAAAAAAATTAAATAATATGTCATCCTCTTGAAATATTAGCATAGGAGAAAAACAAAGGAAAAGTCTCTCTTGGCATCTGCATCTGCGATGGGTGGATAATTCCTTTGTCATTTTGAAGTTCTACCTAAACTTGCGACAGAAAACCTGGCACTTCATTATCATTAGCCTTCTTGCTGTCTCTTTTTGAAGTGGTTGGCAGACTCCTGACTTTCCTCATGGAGCATGAACAGGGAACCTCCAGCTCTCAGAAGCCCTGGGAGAATGCACAAGGAGTTGCATCAGGGCAGAGAGGAGCTGTGAGGTGTGATTCTGTTACAAATGGGCTCACTTAGACCTGGGGGATTGTTGCAGCAAGAAGCATGGCTTGGAGGGTAGATGGTGTTTGTTCCTGATATAGAGAATGAGCACTGTGATTCTGGACAAGCAAATAATGCCCTTAGGGTGCTTACTGTGTCCTCCTCTGCATCAGCTGAAAGAAAGGGTAGAGCGTGTAGAGAACTGATGGTTTGCTTAGCTACACACAAGTCTCATACTCATTGAAGTGTGCGTTGGTTTCTAGAGCCCACATGAAACCCTCTCATATGCCCGAGTTCCTTCTGTGCCTTGTGTGAGTTCAACTTATGGACATGGAGTTAGGTCTGAACTCTGGCTAAGCTTTTGTGCGCTTAAACCTGCTGGCAGCCTGAGAGCATGGTGCTGATCTGTGGAGGGAAAGAAACTGCCTTGTGATGCTCTGTTTTGAGGGAAGCCATTGGAGAGCGTCACCTCAGGAGGTGCCAGAAGAGACACCAGTGTTTTTACCTACTTGGGTCAAGACAGACCTAGAGGGTGAAGTTGCTTTCCCAGAGCAGCAAGAGTGGGCATGGATCAGGTGCTGTGATTCTCCTGGTTGCACAGGTTGTGGTTCTCCTGGTTTTACCCAGAGCTGTTTCTCGAGAGGAATAGGACTTGCCAAAGCCCTGAGTACCCTCTATGCTAGCAGCAAGCAGATGCTGTTGAAGCTTGAGTAGGGCAGTTACCTCCTCTTCTGATGGGGAGGGTGATGCACCCCATCCCTCCCTACTTAAATTATGAGCACTGCAGTTCTGCAGCCAGCTCGTCTCAGTGTGGCAGTACAAGTCTCCTCTGTTTTTTATGGCCACGTTTGAAATATCTTGTTGCTTATTATGTAAAGTATCTGCTTTTCATCACTACATCTTTTTGTGTGAATGCTGTGTTGAGTCTTTAGTATGTATTTAATATTTCTTGAATGTTACATGTTAATTGCTTCCAATTTTCTATTGTTTCATCTTTTGGCCACTTCAGCGTAAGTTATTGTTATATAGGCCCTTTTGTGAAATGTGTGATGCCTGTTCCTATTTTTCTTGTCAGTTTCATTTAAATACTTGGCATTTTAAGTAAACCTCCTTGCCTTATATATTTTGTTTAGAACAACAGATTCCCACTGAATCAAATACGGGAATTTATTTAGTTAATAGGGAGACTGTGTTGCATTACTGACTGTAAAACAGACTGTTGTAGCCTCCAGCATTAATCTGAGAATAGTGTGGTTTTTGAAAATAGAAGTATGTGTGTTGATTCTTTTATATACATATATATATAAATATATATTAAAAAAAATATATACACATACCAGGTTCTCAAAAAAATTTATTACCACTCTTCATGCAGAATTTCCCCACAAGAAATGACGTGTGCTGTTCCCCTAGATCTTAGCCTTTTTGTAGGGAAAAGGGTACAGAATCGTCTTCATATTGTCTTCATGTTGTATGAAAAGGTGCTCTTTCAAAAGGCTAATGAGGGGAACTGGACCTCAGCAAGAAAAATGCCTCAAGGTAATGTGTCCCTGCCTCTGAAGTTTATATGGTTCTTTCTTGGGTGGAAGGGGGAGCTGCTGGAGTCCTTCTGAAACACTGCTGTGTGTCCTCATCCGAAAGACAACTCTCGGAGGATGCAGGGGAAAGAGGATAGTACAAAGTTCAGAAGTTGCAGGGGACTGAGAAGGGAGTGATGTTTATCTCAGCCCTCTTGCAAAAGCTTGAATTCCCCTTGGATCTGTTGGTGACAGAGTCGCAGCTCTTCCGAGCATGTCCTTTCCCTCTGGGTAGTGAAGGATGAGAAACTTTTTCCCAGGATATGTGGGACCTGGACCAGATGAAATGAAGGGTGACAGGAAGGGTCCCTGCTGCAGTGTTGGAGTATTTTGTTTAATAAGACAACTGTGCTAGGACTGAGAGGTGCTGATGCTTCCCCACAGTCTCAGACCACGTCTTTCCTGGCTGCCTATGCAAATTCCAGGTCCTGCCGTTTACTCCATTCAGAAAGTATTTGGCATAAAGGGGATGTGCACATAAAGACTTGTGTGAGGAAATGCAAGATCTTCCGAAGATAGCACAGAATTGTTTCTTAACTGGAGTTGTAGTACAGTATGTCATAATGGACTGTCAGAAAAGTATGAGGAGTTATTTGCCTCAGTGTCTGAATACCCTCTCCAAAGCAGGGGGTGGTCTCCTCCCGTGCACAACTGCTCTGGGCTCCATTGTGGTGAGCAGCCCCTCTGAATCCTGCACCTCATCCCTTCCACTCTTGAGATGTTGTACTTAATAACAAGGCCACTCGCAGGCTGGGATTTGACATTGTCTTTTGTAAATTAGTGTTTTGAAAGGAAACCAGTGGACTTTGCTGGATGCCCATGAGTTGGTCCAGGTGCTTGTTTCTAATGCAGCCAGTAGCTCATTCATGGGCATAACCCAAAGAGGATGTAGTTGGTTGTACCTTTTTTTTTTAACTGAAAAAAGTATTTTTGTAAGTTATTTTAAAATGGCATTAAGTTAAAAAAAAATCAAGCAGGTGCCATGCTAAAACATGTAGTGCATTTACAGTTTCACAGCGTATCTCTGTTTTCTTCCTCTATATTATTGTTCCCCACAAAAGCAGGTGAATTCAAGACACCAAGCAAATGACTGATCATCATAACCTTTAAGGTGCTGGATTATTCCTCAGGTTTATGCTGCTTTGGGATGCCTGTTGGTTGCATGCCAACTGCAGAAGGGTTTGTTTATCTTACTAGTTGCAAAACAAAGTGCAGGACCAAAAGAATGGGTTACCATTGAGATGTTATAACTCAGAATGAAAAATAAATACGCTAAAAATGCCTTCCATTTCTTCATAAAATAAATTAAAATAGTGGTAAACAAGTATCCAGTTATTTTTAGAAATTTCTAGAAAGCTTAGAATGCAAGGACATGAGTGTGACAGCTACCAGCCCACTACAAGACCACATGGAAACATTTTATTAAGAGACCATTTTCTTTTCAGATTATAGGATATGATTTAAAACCAACTTCAGCTTGTTTTTAAAATCAGTTACTTTCATCCAGTAACCTCTAAACACTATCTGTTTCTGCTTTGTGTGCCCTGCATGCACTGAGGCTGGGAGAAGGCGAGAGGGGCGCTGAAGCTGTGGGTATGTGCTCTGTGCAGCGTGGCACTATGCACCAGATGGTCCCACCCTGCAGCTCACTTGCTGCTTATTCCCTTCAGTTTCTCAAGCCTTACGGATTTTTTTCTTCTATAAATCATGAGTTTCCTTTTCTAGCAATTAATCATTTCGCTTATTTTTTGGTTCTATATTTAATCCTTCCCATTCATCAGCTCTCTCACGCATTAATCTTCCAATATTGGAAGAGATGCATGCATTTCTGTGCCAGTTCAGATCCCTGTCCGTATACCCCAATTTCCTCTCTTTGTTTGGGTGACCAGGAACAAGATGCTCCAGAGGAAGGAGCAGTACTCCTGCCCCACCTCCAATGGCAAATACAACATCCTGACAGCCGGTGGTATCTTCAACCCTTAGTTACTGGGTCAAGACTAGAGAGACATGAGATGTTTATGTTTTTTTCCAATGTCTTGCTGAGATGGGAAACTCATATCCATTCACTTTTTAACCCAAATGGACTCTTGGGCTGCCTGGTATAAAGAGAGATTAATTATTTTTGGGTAAATTGCATATTCTATAGAGTATTTTTTTTTACACATAGGGAATTTTTATTTGGGTGAAATTTATTTTCTTCTTGAGTTACAAGAAACACAATCTCCTGTTTTATCCTCCCTGTTTATTTTCTGAAACAGGTATTTTAAGCAGACCAAATGGAGCATGTTATCCAGAACTGGAGCACATCTTCTTTCCTCTCAGCAGCACTAGGGCAAAGGTTTTTCTGTCTCCCTTTTTTTTTTTTGGGTCACCCATTGCCAGAGTGCCCGTGTTCAGAGCCCAGTTATGGGCTGGGCAGGCACTGGTCCTGTGCTGTCCTCCCACCACAGGAGGGCAACCCAAGCCATCCCTGGTGGCACCACTTAGACTGGAGAGGTGTTTGTCAAGTGACTTAAAGGCCACCACGGTATGGATGCATTTCTTGTTTGGTTTTTTTGGGGTTTTTGTTTGTTTTTTGACAAAACAAGGTGGAGATGTCAGCTGAGTGGCCTTCTTGAACGTAAGTAGGACAAGGGGTAATGGCTTTAAACTGAAAGAGGATGGGTTTAGATTAGATACTGGGAAGAAATTCTTCACTGTGAGTTTGGTGAAGCACTGGAACAGGATGTCCAGATAATCTGTGGATGCTCCATCCCTGGGAGTGTTCAAGGCCAGGTTGGATACGGCTTTGAGCAACCTGGTCTAGTGAAAAGTGGCCATGGAAGGGGACTGGGAAGTAGGTGATCTTTAAGGTCTCTTCCAACCCAAACCATTTTATGATCTATGAATAAGAGCTCTTTTGTTCCAAGATGTACCTGCAACACATATGTAGATTGCTTTATTTAACTTATATCTATGAATTCTACAGAAAACTTTATAAAAGCCACATCATGTCTCTTAAGCCATTCCCCCAACCAGCCCCTGGCTTAAAAACACTTCATGAGAAGGATGAGGGGGTGTGCTGAGGTGTTGACACCTGCAGCATCAGCTGGAGAGACCTGAGGCTCTTGTGTCCAGTGCAGTAGGGCTTCCTCTGGAACAAACCTGGCCTGTAGAGCCTACAAGAGAGTGACAAGGGGGTTTATAGCCCTGGATTTGAATACATGCATGCAATGCCTTATTTTTGGCAACATGTGCTGCCAGCAGCTCTTACCATTCCATGACTTACTCAGACACGTGAATAACTTCCCGCTTCCCGGCTGCAGGTTAATAGTGGTACCCTTTGTGGACTTGTGTGAACTCATTTAGAGTACCTAGTGTTGCTTGCCTTTAGTGTGTGTACATAACTGCTCAGATAAAATAAACTCATAGTACCTCACCGCAGCTGTCAGTTAAAGGAAGTTGTGCGTTTTTCCCTTGAGTTTTAATTTTTCTCCAGCCTTTCTTTCTTTGAAAGTCCTAGTAGCATGCTGCTTTTTAGATCTTTCTCTTTCTTTACAGAGGATAAATCAATTTCTGATTTTTTTTTTTTGTGTTCAGAATTATGCAAAGGAGTTGCTGAACGTAAACATGCAACTGTATATGCCATAGAAATGTACTCCACAAAGATTCCACTGCTAACCACACCAAAGAAAACAAAAATGCGAGGTTATTCAGATCGAGGTCACATGCAGGAAGTGACATTTAAATTCTTACTCATTTAAAATTAAGCCATCTTACCATTTTCCTCTTCTGAAGTGTTGAAGATTTTCCATTAGTTAAAGAGTTGTCTTGCAGGCCTTCAAGAATAAGTTTTTCCATTATTTTTTAGAGGTTTGAGCTGTAGGGCTTTTTTAAAATGATAGAATGCATATGAGTGTGAGAACTGTGTACATTTAATTGGCTATTTGAGAAGCTGTGCTAGAAGACTGACCTCAGAAACACTAGGAAATAGCAGTTCCACTGCTTATCTTTACAATTCATAAAAAGTATTGTTTAATTCTTGGAAGAAGAGGGTGTTTCAGTCTTGCTCAGTTTTTGTCTTTGTTCTGGTTTGCTTTGGGTTTTTTTTGGTGTTTTTCCTTGTCCACTGCTGAAATATCGTATTGAAACAACGGTATGGTTTATGGCTTTTACTCCACAGTTTTTCATTTTTTCATTGTGTTGAGCCTTCTGTAAACAGATTTTCTTGAATCCAAACAAAAAGCAAGGGCTGCGATCTGGGGCCAGTTTTAGCTGTGAAATTATCAGGGTCAAAATCCCTTGCATACGTCCAGTCCCAGAGGCAGTGGGCTTGGGCTTGCCCAAGTGTTGACCTTCCCCACTGCTCCCAGCTGAGCTCTTGCCTGGATGGTATCTTGAGCTGTGGGTCCCCTCCACCACTGAAATTGTCTAAACAAGCATGTTCTCCTTACTTTTTGAAGGAGTGTTGCTGGAGGAAGCATCTGTCCTTCCTCTTTGTTGGAATTGCCGATCCTTTTGCTTGCCAGTTGCACTGTGACTTGAATGCAGCTGTTGATGCTCCTCTGAAGCATGAAAGGACAATGCATTTGTTTCATTTCTCAGGTATCTGCCAGAAGCATTTGATACTGTTGAAGTATCGAGATCTTATCTCAATCACTTTCGTTCTTGAGCATTTCTCCGTTGCTACGATTGAAAACAAAACCACCAAATTTGAAGTTGAACTGTCTTTCAAATGAAGTATAACATTTAATGTACTTTTAGCTGGTAAAATCATCAGAAATGCTAACTGGTGTAATTTTGATAGTTGCTGTTGAATCTTGTTTATTAAACTATATGTGTGTTCCTTTTATTTACACTTCTCCACAACATTGAGGAAAAACACGTCTTCATTACCTGTATATTATTCTGTCAGCCAGAAGTGTTTCCTACTGGAAGATGTTAAAATAGGTCTATCAAGGAAAAAATAAATTAAAAGATACTCTGTTAAGAAAAAGGGGGGGAAAAAAGCTAAAATCCTGTTAAATAATTAAGATGCTTTGGGCTCTGTCAGGATTGACAGTGTTCTTGCCACAATATACATATGCAAAAACTGTAAGAAGTTTAATATTTTATAGCAAGGATAACTCCAAACCCTAAATCTACTGGCTTGTTTCTATGGTAACAAATATTGAAATATGTCTAGCCAACACTGTAGGTTCCCCCTATTTAATTTCTGTCTATGGGTTCTAGGAATTCATTAAGGCTGTAGAAACCTTTTAAAATGGGTACATTCTGTTGTAAAATTCCCTAAGATTAATGTTGAACACAACTCTAAATTTTAACATAAACATTTCTTTGAAAGAGATTTCTTAGCAAGTAAGGGATTAGAGTTTTATTCTAAGACTGTATGTGAGTTGATCTGGTATTTTTGTTCTTCATTGGCATGTTGTAATTTTTTTTTTCTTGTGCATGACTACTGAAAAAATGGAGTTTCAGTCTATAGATTCTGATGAAAATATGGAAGGCTGCTTAACTGGAGCAGTCTGGCTGGAGGACAACCATGTTATGCGGTCAGCATCTGCAGGCTTTTGTTTAGTGGTCAGAACTTTGTGGCCAGAGCTACTTTTAAGGGGTCCTGTCTTACTCTTAAGATTAAAATGATTATTTACGGGAGGCTTCAATATTTCTTTCAATTAGTTGTACTTTTTGTGTATTAGAGAGCATTTTCTAAGTGTCTAATTTAAGCCATTTTGTGTTTGACATGTTTTGGTTGTTTTTCTTTTGAGGGCAGCCCAGCAGTGTGTTGGGAAGTAATCTGAAGTATTGGCTGTGAGATTCCATTTCCCTTGTGGTAACTGAAACCACAAGCACCTAGTCCCAGCTGTAAGAGGAAAATTTTGAAACTTTGAAGTGAGCATCAGGTTGATGCAATATTTTGCATCTGGTTGACTAGCCAGAGTTAGATGCAGCTGGAAACATAAAGACTTCCTCCCTCAGCCTGCGGGGGGACTCTGGTTTCTGCTGGCATGTAGTAAAGATAATGAGGCAGCAGAAAGAAAATTTCAGAAACTGAGATTTGCACTTAACAGCTGTGTTTCAGGAGCTGTGTTTATGGACTAAATGCATGGTTTCTCAGAGGGCTAATAGCACGCAACCTTTTTTCCTCTTAAAGAGACTTATAGCAGGGGACTTGGAAATCAGACCCAACCTTAACTGATGCCTCGTAGGGCAAGGAGGTTCAGCTGGCAGTGACTGAAGTACTCAATAAAAGCAGAAGATGGTTTCAGAAAAAGTGCAGTTCATTCATATCCATCTGGAGCAATAAGGAAGAAGGTGGTCTATTTATTGGGCAAAGGATTATGTCCACACTCCTGTGTGAAAAAGAGTGATTTCAGTGTGAGCCTGAGGCAGTGATTTCCTCCTAGTACTGGAGGAGCTGACAATTCTTACTTACACCCCAGGCAAAGCCAGGCTGCAAGAAGGGGCTAGTGTCTGTGCACAAGGGAACATGAGAAGAAAACAATAGATATCGATGCTATTCAACTGCATTGTGAGAATAATATCCCTTCACCTCACAAGCCCTAGGTAAATCTCCAAAACCTCTTTTTATTACCATAAACAATATGTAGAAAAAGAATTCAGGTGGTGTTCAGTGAAGAAAGTGAAGTGAAGAAGTTGCTTTGGGTTGGATATGGGAGGCTTGAGAGACATTCCTGTGGGATCATTCAGGTTTTCTGAGGGCACAGCCTGCAGCTTTCAGACTGAGCTACCTGCCTGAATGTACTCCTTCACAATGCCAGCTGTCATCTTGCTTCACCTTGGTGTGTATTTATCTGACCCTGGCCTGAGATACTCCTTTTTTCGTCGTGCGTGTCCTGTGGTGTTTTTTGAACTAGTGTGGGCTGTGGAAATAGGAGCTGCAGAGTCACCAAAAAAAAAATGTTACCAGTCTGCCTGTGTCATCAGTGAGTTGCATCACTGTCTGAAATGCTCTTGAGAATGTGTGCTTTTGTGGTACCCGAAGTCCCTGGGGTTTCTCATACTGGGAGGCATTATTGCTGTTGTGGGAGTTTTGCCTTCATGCACCCCTACACCATGCAGTCAAGAACAGCGATGTCCACTCTCATCATTGTATTTTGAACTCTCCAGGCTTTATCCCATGGCCGTGGAATGACTTTTGATCTCTGCAATGGGCTTCTCCCAAGGGGCTAATTGAAGTGATAGATGCATATTCCCGTTACTCTGGCATGATGCTTTTCTGCCGGGCTGATTTTTTTTCTTCTTTTCTTTTTGTTTTAATGACAAAATTTCCCTTTTATTGAAATAGAAAATTACCTCCAATCTTATAACAACAAGGTGAAACTTGTCTTTTCGGGATGTGAAATCTCCATATGTATTTGTAGAGTACCCAGTGCAGTGAGGGCTGTGGCTGAGGTGAAAGACTTTTTTATTTGCTTCTTTTAATACCCAAACACAAATTCAGAAGAAAATGGGGGAAACTGAGTCAAGATTTGCTAGAAACAGAAACAAAGGAAAAAAAAATTGCCCTTTCATTTCTTGGCTTAAATGTGGTGCTTTCCAAAACCATGGATATGCTCCAGACACAACTTTTTTGTATATGTAACAAAATTATTCAGTTTTGAGGCTTTTTCACGTTGTAGTGATGAACTTGTCAAATTTATTTTCAGGAAAAGAGAGTAGGATTATACATGTACAGGAAGGCTGTGAATATTCCCATTCCATTAGGCCTGTAATCTTCCACAGGCAGAAGAAGCCTGCTCACTATAGCAAGGCCAGTTGGTAGATGTCAGGAAGCTTCCATGACACCAGATCTTCCACCTTACTTTAAAACATCTGCTATGTATCAGGGTTCTACTCACCCTTTCTGACTCTTGGAGCCATGAAATGAAAAAGCAACTTGTATTCTTCTGTGATCAACTTTCACGGTTTCATATCCTCTCTGTGCAATCAGACACATCAAAATATGCTTTGACTTGCTCCTACAGTCTGAAAAATACTGTACTGATGAACTGTGTAGTAAAATCCTGCAGAGAGTGAGCATGAGCCGAGGGGGGAAGCACACGTGTAGTAGAATGTCAGTGGTTGTATGGACTGCTCAGCACAAGGCAGAGGCAGAGTTCAAGCCACGATTTCCACTATTAACCTTCACGGTCTTCCTGCAGAACAGGTAGTCAGTGTTCTTTACAGACCTAATGCTAGTATTTCCTCTAACATAAGCATGCCTAGGAAGATGCATACTAGATGATAAAAAAATAATAGGCAGTGTGAGTACATGCAGAGAATACCTGCTTTGTTATGGGAGCATGTGTTTCCTGCAGGAGTTACAGCCCCTTCTGGGAGGAGAAACAAGGATTTGTAGAACTGCATGCCTTTTAAATGTCTCTTAGTACTCAGTGCTTTCCTGAAAGTGTGTGTAGTTGGATTTTTTCTGATAAGTTATTTGGAGACCTAGAATTTGGAACAGAAGGTGGATGGTAAAACTCCATAAGGCTTTTCTGTGATATTCACAACAATAATTTTACAAGAGTGTCTCCCTGCCTTGTTTCTCAGCTGATTAAAAATTCAGTTTCTTATTTTTGCGTGTTCTGGAGGCGAAATTTTGAGAGGTCAGGGGTGACTCTGTTTCAGCTTCTTTTCTGTCCTCAATTCCCTAGCCTTATGGTGAAGTGTTTTTCACTGTAGCTGGTTCTGCTGTAGTGGTTAAAGACAGAAAATGTTTAGCTTAACCCTGAGGCAGCTCAAACTTTGTGCTGGATTAATTAAAAAATACTTCTGTGCCTTCTGTAGCAATAGTGTTTGGGAGGGGGAATGAAGGAAGGAGTGCTGTGCACTGGGGACAGGAGGGCTCATCATGCCAGTCAGGATCCCTGCTGTTTGCCAGAGATCCTGGCACTTCAGGGCAGCATGTATTTTCTCCTAGGTCTGCCACAGCTCCTGGAGCTGAATTTTGCTTGCAATGATCTGTCCGTAAGGGAGCTGTTCCACTATCCCAGTGGTTGTTTTTTGGGGTTTTTTAAGTTGTTTCAACAATCCCCTTTTCCATCCTGGGTAAAAAAAAATCCTTTTGGAAGAGCAGCTAGGTAACTAAGTTCTGTGCTTATCCTCCATGTTATGTACTTTGTGCAAGTTAAAAGGCTTGTTCTGCCTTTCATCTTGTGTGCTGTTTTCTGCAGATATTTCCTAACTTCTCCCATGACGTTTTTGCCTGGTTCTTCAGAAGACTGTATGGACTGAAAGAGACTATTGTTTCTCCAAGAGTGCAGGCATGTGTACGTCGGCTAATCTGGTTGGTACAGGATTTCAGGAGTGGGTGTTGAACTGAGGAACAGGGTTGGGATGTGTGTGCCTACAAATTCTTGTGAACGTCATGCTCTCCTATTCTGTAAATAATATCACATTTCACTTTCTACGTTTACCAAAAGTTGAACTCCTGTACCATAAGATGTAAACAAGGAACTGGCATATGGGAAGGTTGCAAAAGTTTTGGTTAGCAGAGATTGGAAAGCTGATCTGGTGTTCAGTCCTGTGCTTGGATAAGTGTCAGCTACTTAATTGTATGGAGATTCAGAATGTTTGTTTTTCACAAACATCCTACGTTTAAAGTCTATACTTCTATTTAAACATTATCTTTCTAGTTTTGTCTTCCTAGTGTTTTCCTTCCCTGGGTTTGGGTTTTCAGTTGTGAAGTGCAAGATAAGCAAACAAATACTTTTTAGGCTGGTGTTTAGGAGGAAGACTTTGGCAGTCAAGATGCATTTGCAAGCTCTTGAGAAAATGCAATCTGAACCTCGCATTTTCAGCAAACTCATTCTGCAAAGCACTTTGGATACAAGACATCAGGCGAAGTTCATTGGGTTTTTTTCCATTTGGATGACATCACCAAGGAGCAAGGAAACCCCCAGTTAGTGTTTTTGTTTACAACCAGCACCTCGTCAGATGAAACCTTGCCACATACTTGTTTCCCCTTTCGGGAGCATTACCTAAAAGATGATGGTGCTGGGATAACTCCAGCTTCCTTGTGGTGACCCAGATCTCTGCTGGCGATGAGATCTCTATCTCCGCTGGGCACGGAGCAAGAGCAGCAGTTGTGTTTTGGACTGCAGATCCACAGGCATGTTCCCATACAGCTTTTCCAGGCTTGTCAGCAGCCTTGCAGTGCCTTGGCTATTGCTGACGTGCCCTTGTCTGCCAGCAAAAGGCGGGATTTTGTTCCACAGTCTGGTTTCATGTAGGTCACGTAAGAGGGTGTGAGGCAACTTTAGGGTGGTTTTAAATACTAGTTTTAGAGTATGAGACAGCATAAAAATCCTGGTAGGTTTGTTTGGGGTTTTTTTGCAGCAACAGCATTGTATAACTGACAGTTGGCTGCATCTCGACTTTGGTAGAGTTTCTTTGCTTGGTCAGGAATAGTTGCCACTTGGAAAACAGCTCCTTGGTACTAGAGAGTGCAGGCTGGGAAGACTGACACTTGCTGGTAGTTTAAGAATTTATGAGGATTTATCCTGTGATTTGTTGATGGGATTTGGTTGGCTGAAATGCTTTTTGATGGATGCACAGGAATTCCCAGGTGTGGATAAAAGCACTTGGCGATAATCAAAGAGGATGGAGAAGGAAGATTGTGAAGTGAGGAGGACATGGTGGGTTGTCTGGCTTCTTTTTATTTTCAGGGTGTCATATTTAACAAAGGGCTTACAGCTTCACCCATAGTCTTGTGTGCTTTTAGCATTGCTAGACCAAACTGCTATGTTGGCCACCCTTGAAGGGTTTTCCCAATACTTCTGTTGGATGCAACATGGGTCAGCTTCCTTGCATCACAGCCACCTCACTGTTTGCCCAGGTGGTGTTTCGGAAGGTGCACATCCTTTTCAGCAGCCCATGGTCACAGTATGGAGCACTGGAACCAGTCTATGAAGCTATCTCTTCCTGTCCAAGACTTCTTTTGTGTTAGAGTCTTGCTGTAGCCAGGAGTGTTTGAGACATGTTTCTGCTGACAGTTTTCTGCTCTGCACTCCTGAGGATTGGATGTAGGGCAGTTTGGAGGGTTCCTCGCAGTGGAACTCCCTATTTACAGTCAGTGAATTCATTAGTGCCCTGAATTATTTACCTTAAAGAATTCAAGTCCTGAATTATTTACCTTTAAGGTCTGTCTTCCTGTGTTGTGTATTTGGTTGACTGTAGACCTGTGCTCTGTTATAAGCTATTAATGTCTAAGGTAGCATAATATCCAAGGAAGTTTCAGCTATTTACTGGTAATTTTATTTTCATACACAAATATTTTGCAACATTACAGCTGATCTTTAAGGTCCCTTCCAACCCAAAGCATTCTATGATTCTGTAAGTTCAGGGTGACACTGATATAAAATGGATTTGTACAGATCTTGTAAATGCATGGACAGTTTTTGAGTATGTCATCACACTTTTTTCTTTCTGCACGTTGCCTGTCTGCTGCCAGCTGTAGCTGCAAACTCTGGGCAAACTCCCTATTCAGCATCTTCTTTTTTCCCTGCTGTCCCATATTTGGCCCAAATTTTTATTAATGGTGTGGTACTCAAATCCTACTGAAGAAGTTTGTCATTTCCTCACGATCTTACTCTGTTTACCAGTGTCAGGCTTTGACAGATGATTTGGGAAGCCCCACTTCTCTTTGCAGAAAGAGGCTTAAGAGGACAAAGGATGCTAGGGATCTTAACAGCCTTGCTGCTGAGATGTCTCTATACTCCACAGTGTTTCGTGTACTGGAAATACAGTTCCCTTCTGCTGTGACTGTTCATTACTTTTAGTTGAGAGAAGCCAGGTTTTCAGGTTGGTTGGCAATTCACTGTTAATGGCCACTTGAGGAATACTGAGTTTAAATGACTGGTGTAGTGCTTCATTGGAGCTGCGTGGCAGCTCTCCAAGGCACAGCTCATCTGCCTGGACGCTGAGAGGGTGGCAGGGAGTGTCAGGGTGGCTGCCATCCTTGCTGCCAACAGCTGTTAGAGTTGTCATGCACTCTTGCCCTGAAGCCCTGATGCACAGCTCAGGTACATCCCATGTGCCAAGAGTGAAGGCAGCTGCAGCAGGCAGCGCTCACCTGCCACATTTCCCTCCCTTCTCAGGGGTGAGTGCTTGAACTCATCAGCATTCTCTCTTCAACATACTTGTGGTACATCAAAGACTTTGCAGGAAGCAAACAAATGGCATTTTGCACTGGCACCATAAAGTCTTGGACATGGTTCTTCAGCAGTGCTGCAGCTGCACAGCCAGCAGGCAGTTCTCCGTGCCTAACCCCAGTTCTTGCTCTCTCCCCATCCAACCCTCCAATTTTCTGTCCCTATTAAGTGAATTTTCTTGTTCTGACATGTTTTTCGCTGCCATCCCCTGGCCCAGATCTTGGCTGCTCTGTTTTGAGCATAGATGACTCCAGGCTGCAGTAGGGAGGTCACCTGGATCAGGAGACCCTCCTTGCTTGTAAGGTGACCCTACCCTCGTTGGCAGCAGATGCCAGAGGTAATGGTCACTTCTGTTCTGCTCTGCCATGGCTAGACTGTGTTCATTGTGTCATGTGGCATTGGGCTAAACCCATGTTTAAACTCTGTTCCAGAGATTGCGAGAATTTGGTCTTTTCAGCTGCTTTTTTGGGAATGTCTCAGTCAGACTGCTGTGACCAAAATCTTACAGCAAAACTTCTTGTTCAGTCATCCTTGTCTACAATGGACAGAGTATGCCAAAAGCCTGAGCCCTGAAGTGCAGGAAGGGTATGGCAGCCATATCCCCCAACCTGTGCTCTGTCTGGGTTTAACTGTGTATGCCCTTGTGAAGGTAGGCAAGAGACCATGTACACATGGTTGAGTTGCATCCCTTTAAGTGAAGGGTTTTTTTAATTTGCTTTCAGAGAAAGCAATGAAATACTAATGGCATTTCCAGTACTGAAAATCCAGTTTCCTTTACTTAGCATGTGTCTTCTGTCCGTTCAGAGGGATTGGGGGTGGGGGGTTGAGGTTGTCTCTTCAGCTGGATTTCTACTATATGGGCTTTTTTCTTCCTTATTTAAATGTCTTTTATGAAGTGTATTGGCAGGAGAATTTGACACTAAAGCTTAAAGCTACTAATATGGGAAGTGAGGAGTAAACAAAGACACTGAAAGACCATTTTGAGGATTTTAAGTGGAGTCACTACTTAAATAATGTTGTAGGTACAGAGTATGGAGAAACTTTATGATTAAGTAATCTACCGTCAATGCAATTTTACAAGTATTATTTTTACATCACTGCTGTGGTTATTAGTGGCATGTATTTGCTGTTGATACTGAAAGAAATTTAATTAGCTTTCTCTCCCTCTGTATTTCTGCTTTTGGTGGCACTGTCTGCTTGGCATTGGTCCTGGTGCTGCCAGGCAGGATGGCCTGGGAAGAGGGCAGAGGATTTGGGCATAGAGAGCTGTGTTCTTTTGTGTAGCTCTGCTGTGGTATCTCATCTGCCTCTCCAAACTGGTATCTGTTGCTTCTGTTTGATCAATCAGTGATTTTGGGGAAAAGACTTGTTCTTGTTTAATGTTTTTATGAGGTAAGGCAGAAAACAAAAGGACCTGAATATCTACTGCAAAACTGCTGTAATACAAATGGATAATTGCTTGCAGTTGATCAATTTTCTCTTTTGTTTTATTTTTCACACAGAGCGATGAGGCAAGAGAGAAGTTTTTAAAAACAGAAAAATGTGATTGCATAAACATCGTTGTTGGCAGGAGGACTCAGTGGATTCAGGTAATAATGTGACACCATTTTTTATTGTGCTTTAAAAACTGGCTGGTTTTCAGGCTGCCAGTGGCCCTTTGTCAGGGGCTGAGGAGGAGAGGAAGGTGACAAGGTATAACATGACCCAGTATCTGGCTGTTAATTCATTCAGACCAGATGAGAGGGTGTGGGTAATCCCACAGTGCTGGGGAATGATGCTGGGCTGCAGTAGCTTCCTTCTTTATGTCAGGCTGTTGTATCTGAGGCTGGGTTTTTTCATTTTGTTGGGGGTTTTTAACGGGTTTTTTTTTAACCCTAGGAGATTCTCTCCTTTGACCTCTTACAGCTTTGTCGATGTAGGCGGGGAAGCTCCATGCCTGTTGCATGGAAGAAGGTCAAATGATCAGCAGTCCCTTCAGACTGCAGAACCCTGAATCTATGAATATTTCCCTTGAATTCCCCCTTTAAAACGATTTCTGCATCAGAGCAGATCATTATCTGCTGAAAGACCCAGACCTAGACCTTTACTGCTTTAGAGAATGACTGCTGGTTGTTTTCTGTGTCTGAAGACAATTTCTCATTGCATGGTTGTAGGAAACTTAATGTGTGATATTTAAGCATACTAATGTTTGCAACATATTATCTTGAAGTAATGGACTTTAACATACTTAGATTCTATTTTGTAGGAAAAGTAAACTCCTAGCTAAAATGCATCTCTTATGGTTTTAATCATTTTAATTATTTCCCTCACTGAAGGGGAGTGAAGAATGAAGGCAGGGGGAGTATACAGTGCTAATTGCACTCCACATTTGTAATTGGGAGCAGATCCTATCCTCAATCTTCTTAGGCAATCCTAGTGAAGTCATCAGGCTTTTCACAAGCATATGGTTTCCCCACGCCTGTTTGATTCTGGGATAAGGGCCTACGGTGTGCTTTTTTTCACTGATTTCTCATACAGAGGAAGTTTGAAAAATATGCATCATCTTTTCCAATGTAGATTCTTGGTTTCTAGCAACAGTTGAAGAAGTTCTGCAGTATTTTATTGAGATCAGCAAAGCTGATTGCTTTAGACTGAGCTGTTTCTAACTGGCAAGTGCATTTTCTTCGTTAGGTGCAAGGTGAGGAAAAAAGCAGTTGTGGCTTTGCCTATAGTCATGACCAAGAAGGACATTAAAAAAGGGTATGAATGGGTGTGGATTTGATATTTCTTAAAGCCAGCTTCTTTTAAGTATTAAATGGCATACTCCAGGAAGCTAGTTGCTGTATCAACATTGATATAATGACACATTATTTTAAAAAATCAATATCCAGTCATAGAAATAAGTCCTGGTATAAGCTGTTGGGTGCTTACAGCTGTGATTTGTATGTATTTGCAAATGTAATGGGCTTTTTTTTTTCCCTTGTAGCACTGGTAACTTGGATAAACACTGTATGTGTGACTCATTGCAGAATATAAACTTACTTTAAAGGAGCAAGTGTTGGATTTGCTGAATATCCTGTTGCTTGCATCCCTGAATACTTTCTTGCAATAGGTCATGATTAATCTTAAATTGGCCAACCTGAGGGGAAAATTACTGCTGATGTCCCATAGGTACTTCAGAAACAAATGGAATGATGGAAGTGCTTTAAAAACATAAATAGTAGTTAGAATTCATAAAATCGTGAAGCAAACATATGGTACAAGGCCTTCTAAAATATAACACTTGAAAGTTTTTTTTATCGTTTCAGAAAGAGCTTGTTTAGTTATCATGGGAAAAGTAAATATTTTCATTCCTTTTTCTTCAGCATGCTCTCATTCCATTTATCTTTCTCTTTTCCCTTTTGTACTTCTTTTTTGTCCCCCCAGAGCATTCTTGTTTTGGTGGGATGGGGTGCCAACACCTGATGTCTATAGAAAGCCCTGCTCGAGAGCAGGAGATAAAACTACTATTGGTCCTCCTGTTGTTAGGTACATTCTTGAAGTCCTTTTGCAGTGTCGGCACAGGGTTGATGTAATCCAAACTGAGCATTCGCTGTGCGCATGTGTGCGTGAGTGAGATGTGATGGACCCTGCAGCGGCTCCTGGACCACTCAAGAACACACTTTTCTTTTAATGCAATACCCCAGACATCGGTGATGAGGGGTGCAGTCCCTCTGTGTGTGTGTACATACACGTGCGTAGGCGTGTGAGCTCACAGAAGGCAGCACAAGACTGCTCTTCTGCTGCACCTTTGGTGGGGTGGTCATGGTCTCCACCGCTAGTGGGACAGGGAGGTGAAGTTGCTGCTGGAAAGGGGTGGAAGGAGGAAGATGGGGAGCAGAGGAGTGGGGAGTCGGGTGGGGATCAGGGGCCAGGGAGGAAGACGCAGCTCCAGAGGGAAATACTCTGTGCTTTGCAGTTGCTTGTGTGGATAGAAACCAGATGGTGCGCTGGAACACCCGCTCGCTTGGGCGGCGGCGGAGCCAAACATATGGTTAATGGTTAGGAGAAAGAGCTTTTCGAGCCAGGGCTTTGCTGACTGCCTTGCATTACAGATTGTTGCAGTGTGTCATTACATTGCCAAACTAAGTGCTTAATACCCGCTGCGGGCGCTGGGCAGGCATTTGCAGGAAGGATGCAGAGGCTCCCTGGTCAGGGCGGGAGGCTGACATCACGTACGGCCCCCTGCCACACCCCCTCACACCCCCTTTCCCCTCTGGAAACCCCATAAATCTCCCCGTTTACAAGCCCAAATCTACAGCAGGCAGTTTTCCTGCTCTGAGTGTCTTTAATGCATTTATTTCCAACAGCGTATGGTTGGTTTTGCCTTTTTTTGTGCCTTTTTTTTTTTTTTGGTCCTCCAGCAGCCGAGTTCACTGAGGCTGCAGCACCACACTTACATCTCCGGCATCCGAAGTTCCTGCTCTGGGATCTTTGGGCGACACCAGACCCCATGTTATCTAAGGAACTGCTGAGCTCATTCATCTCCTTTTCACGGCCCGCTTCCTTTTATTTTTAGCCAAATCCGTCAGGCCTGACAGGCGGGTAATTTGAGCCAGAGAAAGGGCAAAGCTCCAGGTCCTTTCCACAAAGCAATTCTTCTCCTCCCTCCTGGGAAGGCTCCAAACTTGGCCTGCTCCAGGCAGATGGATTTGTTGAGTCATGTGAGATCATTTACACAAAAACACAGCGAGGCAGTGAAAAGGAAAAAAAAAAAGGGAAAGAAAAAAGAGAAAAAGGTGGGGGGGAAGGGGTGGGAGAGCATGCACTGCCGGGGCTACTGTGAGCGTAGGAAATGTGCTGCGAGGCAGCTAGACAGAGGAATGCAGCAGATTCATTCTTGTATAAGGTAATGTCTCGTTTACAGTACAGGGTGGAGCCAGCACGGAGGAGAAATCTTTCAAAAACAGATTACTCATTTGAAACAAAAATTCTCCTTAAAATAAATAATAATAATTAAAAAAAAAAATAAAACACCCAAAACAACAACCCGACCAGCAAGCGAGCGGCGCACACGGGCGCACAACAAAGGCGGCGTTGTTGACAGCACCGGATTACAGTAGCGGTAAACTCCGGGCTGGGAGGTTGCTGGAAAATGAGTTTGCTCCGTGATGCAACTGGAGTTTGCTTTGTCTGGCCGCCAGTGCAAGCGTTGCAGGGGAGACTGCGAGCCCAGCGGCAGCAGGGCACGCTTTGCTCCATCCAGGGATGGTTTCAGACACTGGGAGGGATGGAGCGAGCAGTTAAGAATCCTGAGCAGACAGGCTGGGGGGCATCATTAACAGGAAAAATGAGGGGGGATATGCATGGAGGGGGCGGGAGAGAACCTCTTCTTGCTTTGGTTTTGAGCTGGTTGTGGCATCATCTTTGTTGCATCAAGGAGTAAATTGCATTTATTCAGTTGAATGTGAATTTTGTTTTCGTTTGCAACCTAAGCTAACCCCAGCATGTTGAGTTTTGGTTTTTTAAGTGGGTGGTAAGAGAGAACATGAAACTTGGAGCTTTTCAGATCTTGTTACATCCTAGAGAATTAGGTTGGGTTAATTTATGCAGTGTTCTAACAAGATGCGTTCAAACCTTTAAATAGACTGTATTTAAGTATTGTTAATATAACTCCCAGTTACTCCAGTTTTCTTAGCAAGGCAGTATCTGAATGTTACTGTTTTATCCCAGCGGTGATTAAAAATTAAGAATAGAAGTAGAAACTGGAACTGGAAATTGGTGGGAAACATGCAATAAAACAAGTCCAATGCAAACTATTTCCTAAAATTCTCAGCAACAGTTAAGGAACTTGGGGGAACGTGTAAACAAGGGTTTGTATTTTAACATGACACGTTCCCCTGCTGAATAGTATCTTCTGCATTGCTGACTCCACTACAATGTCTGTTGAGGTGCTTTCCTCTGGGGAGGGGAGGGTTTGTCTGAAACTTGTCTCCCTCTAACTTGACCTTGTCTTTCCCTTTTTCTCCTCCTGCTGCTTTTTTACACTTTTGTCTGAAAGACGGCTGGCTTTCCCAGCCCGCTTGCTCTGCTGGGCTGAGCCACTGAGCACAGCACGCTCAGTGTGGGGAGGGCCTTCCCTTCTGTGCTTGGAGTTTTCTCACTTGGTGGAAACCTTTTGTCTTGTCTGTCTCTTGATGAGGCCACCTCGTTACTTATGTACAAGGAGCACTTGGCAACACGCCAAGTCCCAGCTGCGGTCCTGCAGTGCACAAACCCCCCATGGGGTCCCTGACCATCAGCTGATGTCTGGTGTGAGGATCAGCAGAGGGATAGAACTATGAAGATGAGGAGTACAGTCAGGCTTGGGACCTAGATGGTGCAATAAGTTGTGGCCGTAGCACAGCAGCCTTTAATTGGGAATAGCTGTAGATTGCTCTGAGATCCTTGGAAAGGTTCTGGAGAAGGACAGCACTGTTATTTATTCTGTTTGCATAGTTACTGTAACTTTCTTTCCCTTTTCCCCCAAAAACCTAATCATCCTACATTTTCTGTTGCTGTGAGCAACATTTCCTGTTGTTACCCAGAGCTGCAATTCCAGTTAAATTCTCACTTTGTAAAGCTAATCTCTCAGCAGTGGGTGTGGGATTTCCAAAAGAAAAGGCATTTGTGAAGAGCCAGTTTTTAAGATTTTTGTCTTAGCGGACAATTCTGCAAAACTCCTTTTCTAACTATTCACATTCATTATTGGTTGAAAGCTCTAGCTTCGTCTCTATTTATGGCACTTAGAAGACTTGTAAGTCTTTCATTCCCCTACGGAGTGCCCCAGTCCTCAACGTCTCCTTTTTCCGCTTCAAAGATGCCACATGTGTTGATTTTTGCATCTGTACGTCAGACAACCAGCCCGACTAGGCAGGTTTCGGGAACTGTTTATGACCTGTCTATCGGGAAAATCAGCCTTACTCTTCCTTCCCCCTCTTTCACAGCCGCTCAACTTCCTCTCCTTCTTCTTAAAGTATGTTGATGCTATCAGCCCCCTAATTCTTTTATCTCACTTCTCCTATCGTTTCCATTCTTCTGTCTGTCTCATGATTAGACTAGAAATTTCTCTGCTGCTGCTGGCCTCTTCCCTCCTGGGACATACTGTGGCACTGCCTCCTTTGGGATCTGAGGAGGGATGAGTATGGAGTTCATACATGTTGAATCATGTCCTGTGATTGGCATCAGTTTGCAAAGGTAGAGGACATTGTCTATGACAATTTTTCTTTCAGTTAGTAGCTTTAAACTACTAATTCTCTCCCTCCTCGATTGGAGGATGAGCAGGATGTCCCCACCAAGGCTTGGGAAGGGAGACACTGACAACTTCCTGCTGAGGTTGCTCAACCTCCTTATGTTGTGATAAGGAGAGAATGCGCTAGGAGAGAGGTAACCCTCTCTGTTTGATGTCGCATTATCCTTTCGATGGGACAGGATAGTCATTCTCTCCCTTGGAAAACTTAGGCAAACTTTACAGTACTCTGTAGTGATATCTAAGGTGAATGGGGCAAGCATCCATTTATGAGACGTGGGAAAGAAAGTCAAAATAAATAAATCCCTAGCTTGCCTTTCCCCTAACAGAAAATTATAGAGGTTATAGTGTAGTGGTGGCAATTTCCTCTGTCATGTGTTCATCCAGAGGGCATTTCAGGGGAGAGACAAGATTGATCTGTTTAGAATAAATCTAAGTTTCTGTGGAGCTTTAAGTCTATGTAAATTTTTCTCATCCAGCAATGAATTGATGCAGCAGTGAAGTGCAGGACTGTTTACAATGTATTCGAAACCTAGCTGTTTTCCGGATGCAGCCAAATCCCATTAACTGCGATTTCCCTGCTTCCTTTTTCCTCCTGTTGAGCCTTCTGGATAGCGGCTTTTCTTAACAGCTTGCTTGTAGAATCTGCTCCGAAATCTCCCAGTGGCTTCACTCTTCTCAAAGCAAGGGAGACTCTGGGAGCGGCTTATTACCTTCTTATCATCCAGTTTCCATTTCTGTTAGAAAGTCTCCATCGGCCACAGACAAAACAAGTTTAAATCTTTTTGCCTTCCATGTGGTCAAACAGCGGAGGTAAAAGTTCTTTCAGAGATTAAACTTTGCAGGTTTGTTAATCAATCTAGACAGCATTTGTGTACAAAATTGCCTTCTTGAATTTCCTTGGGACATCCTTAGGGAACCTTAAAAGTTGTCTGAAAGTTGCTAGGAAGTATGCCCAAGTGCCCTCTGACAGTACCTTTGCAGTAGCAGGTTTTCAAGTCTGTGTTAAAAAATACCAAGTTGTTTTAAGGCTCTGCTCATTTCATTAGCTTTTCACTGATAGCTCCTGTAGCATTACTAACTGCTAATGTGATCCTTTAGTTATTGCCTTGATTTTGTTATAAATTAAATTGGTGTCAGTGAAAGTCACTTCTGATCAGATGCTATAGAAATGTCTTTTTTTTAACCTCTTTGCAGCCTTTGTACAATTAATGGGAACATACTGTTGCTTCTTGATAAGTTCATTCATGTTTAATAGCTGTTTGTGAGCCATATTTGGCTTTTAAGTGGATGTATCACAGCTCTTGAAGCATTTTGCCGGCTAAATAGCTGGGATTAGACACTCCAATTGCTCTTGCCAATTGTTTTCTGGTGTTCATACTGAACTCTGTGTGTTACAAAAATATTTTTAGTTATAGCCTTGTCAGATTTGTTTAAGGAGAAGAAATGTCCTCATTTTTCAGAGAAGTTTATCTGGGAGTGAGTGGAATTATATTAATGTTTTTTTCTCATTTGATCAAATTTTAAGTGCTAAGATGAAAGGCCCACTATTACTTGCAAAAGTAGACTTGCTTTTGCAGGAGTGGAGCAATTTATCTTCTGTATCTGCTCCACTAATTGCAGCCTGTAAAGACCCTAAAGAGTCCTGCTAGTCAACAATTTCCTTACCGCAACCAGGGAAAAATCAGATTTAAAATGCACTTAACTGATGCTCCGTTGCACATTTTAATACCTCTTGATTACTGTGGTCACAGCATAAATAAATACATTCGATTGCTTACTGGATCATGCAAGTGTTGGACGCCTTCCTCCCTCACCACAATACTCCTTGTATCAAAGATAGCTGCTGTCATAAAGCCCCAAGCTGTTGATTAGGTAAAAGGGAATATTATACATGGGAAAATAAACCAGCACCCACAAGGTAGCTTCTTACTAGAAAGTAATGAGATTTATATTACAAAATTCAGCTTGTTGTTTTCTATTTGAATGCTTTTCAAAATTAATAATAAAATACTGAAAAATAAACTTGTGCATTCTGGGAGAATGGCATGGGATAATGTCTATTTGGTTTTGAGTTGATTAATAATTGGTTTCCACATAGTACTGTGAATGGGTTTGAAGCCCCTGTGGTGGGCTTGGACTAGTCTGGACCAGCTCAGACTCGTTGTTGCCCTTGTCCATGCTGTTCACTATAGTTAATGGTGTCTGGAAGGATGGCAGAACCCAGATAGCTATGATTAAAGAATTCTTCTCCTGGGATGCACTGCTTGGACACAAGCATCAGTAAAGCCCTATTTGCAGCCCGTGATGTCATAGGCAGCCGGACTGCATGGGGAGGATGCCGTGGGTAGCACTGTGCTGCTGAGGGTATGGGTGGCACAGCCAGACCTGCTCAGATGGCATTTTGAGAGTGAGAGGTTAAAAGGACAAGGGTAAACCACGGTCTGAAACAGACTCTTGCATGGGGCAGATCTGTTCTTGGGTGGCACTCATTTGGTTGTGCAGCTCAAGTGCAGCAGGAGTTTCACCCCTGCCCACAGGCTGACAATCACACGCTCAATGGGAAGTTGCTTTTCTGCTAGATTTTGCACCCTGTGAGTGTTGTCATTGGATGTAACAGAAAATTAAGGGGCTGAGGTGTGGGGTATCATAGCCTGTTCACCATTTAAAATAAACCTTCTGTGATTAATTCTCTGTGGGGCAGAGGGAGAGAGGGGTTTGCACTCTAAACTCTGGAGAATTTTTAGTATTTAATGCTAATTTTAACCCTGAAGCATTAGTGAATTGAGTAGTGCTCCAAGTACTGCAGTTAGACTTCAAGAGGAAACTCTGGATAGCATTGCTGAAGGAGTGATGATAGCAGAGAGTTCCTATATGCATGCAATGGCATATCTACAAGAACTAAAGGTTGGTATTTCCAAACAAGTGGAAATGCACAGGAGTTGGTGACATATATTTTGGTTTTCAGTACAGTAGGTGGCAGGAGAGACAAAGTGACAGCTTGGCTGGGGTGGCTCCTGGTCCACCTGCCATGGTAACGAATGATGGTCTATGCCCAGTACTGTGGAATAAATGTGACATTGTATGGCCAGGTTCTTTTGTGAGATCTGTCCTCTGCTGTGATCAACACAGTGCCATAACAAGATGGGAACATTAGATACACATACTGCAATGTCCCTGTGTTAAATGCCACAACGTGTACTTGTCATGTTTTTGTACGATGTGTTCTGGTTCTGGTACCTGTCAGGGACTAGAGGTTTTGTGGCAGCCTATGCCAGTCCCAGTTACGACTGCTCATTGTCTTTCTCTTCCTACCTTGTCCTTGGCCAGGACTTGCCCCATTCCCTCTTGCACCAGTGTTGGTGCTTATGAAGCTGACCATAATCTGCTTGATGGGGTAAAGTCAGTCAACAACGAATAAGCTAAAGACAGGGTTGGACTTTGTACAACTCAGCAGAAGCATCTCACCTCATGGTTGTGAAAACGGTGTTGAGGTAAAGTAAGTGATAGGAAAAGTTACTGACAAATTCAGGCAATAGAGTACACCCTTGATCACCCCTATCAAACAGGATGGATGACAGTGAAGTAGACACCAGCAACTTCTCTAAGCCAACAGCTGATAGACTTCAGGGCTTCTGATCTGCAGTTGCATAAAATAGCCTTAAAAAAACTATTTAAGTACATAAAAGTCTTTCCTAATGGAGAGGCAAACTGAATCGTGAAATTAGTGGCACTTTCCCTTTGTCTCTTAGACGTATGTCTCCTTTTTTAGGTGAAAGGGGTATTCCTCATCCCACTTTAGTGAAGGTGAACGGATTGCTTCCTTTCTTATTTATGGGAGGTTTGGTCTCCCAGTGCCCCCAAGGACAAAATCTGCTATGGTGTGTGTGTAACTTGAGCAATGTCAATGAGATTGTAAAACAGAGAAGGTGACTTGGCTCTGGGTTTGTAACTGGAGAAAGGAAGAGCTTTTGTCCATTGATTTATAGGGAAATTAGTGCATGGCTAAAATATTCCCACCTGTTTGCTGTGCTTTTTTCCTGAGGATTGTTCCCTGAAGGACTTCTGGTCCTGGTGGAAACAACTTCGTTGTGCAGGCCTGCCTTAGAGCCAAGAAGAGCAGATAGTGTACGACTCATACTTGTCAGAAGAATCTTTAGTATACATACAAGCTTCCAGTGATGACTTTAAGTCCTCCCTTTATCTGTATTTGGACATAAAATTTGAATTCTGGCATATCAAAACATGCATGTATGATGGCCTAAATTTTGCATCTTTATAAGACGTCAAGCCCTTTTTCTTGGCTCCATTACTTATATTCTGTTTCTGTGACCACTGGTTTTGTAAGATTGTTGTCAATGTTTTTTCAATAAATTAATGCTGGTTTTTTTTATTGAAGGTTGACTGAAAATTGAACTGGTGTTGAAGTTGTAAAACTGTTAGTGTAACATAGTAGCAAGAACAAGACCTCTTTTGTCTTTGCTGGAGAGCCTGACTGCCCCATAGATAGAACCTGAGCACTTCATACTGATGAAAAATGAAGGCAGGAACACGGTGATTTTTTGAAGGTCATGGAGGAAACCTGAAAGGTTGAGACCTAGGTCTCTTCTACCCCACCCCAGGAAGCTGAATCCTGTGATTTCTAGTATGGTGAAGTTTACTTCCTCTTCCCCTGAGAATGTGAGACTTTTCCCATTGGAAAAATATTTGTTCTTCTCACGGCAGGTATAGACACACATTACAAATTTGGAACCAAGTTTGACTCACTGCCACAAAAGCAGGCACATTTAGAGAGTAGCTAGCTATAGCTGTATTGTGCAGAATGAGCAAGGGAAATGGTCTGAGTGGCAAAAAAACAGTAACTGCTCTGTTGTGGCTTTACTCAACTCTCTGAGTTGTATCTGGACCAGAGGAGGGACCTGGGCATGCACTGGGTTTAGGCAGCTTTTGGACTGCTCCATCACGCACACCCAGGACAGGGTTTCTTCTCATAGAAAAGCGATTTTAAAGAATGGGACCTTGTTGGCCAAATTTTCCTTGAATCATCTGGTATCTTGCAGATATTGGTATGCTGACAGAAACACAGTGGCTGCAGACAGTTAATTGGTTCTGTAACCAGGTTTAACTGTAGAGGGCTCTGCTTGGTGAAGAGGATCAGGAAGGAGTTCCTATTATTTTAAAGCACAAGCTGTCTAAGGCTAATTATGAAAAACATGCCAAGTTGAAATACTCATTCTTTTAAATGAATTTCCATAAGCAGCTCATGGACAGGTTTATGCTGCACTGGAAGAAGTGTGACTGCACTTTAATGTTGATATCTGGATTGGTGATTGGGAAAAGATTGTTAAACAACTGGAGTTTAAATACCAGTACAGCTTCATTGTAATAATTTCCCCGAAGGCACATTGGTAATTCTGCTAAATAGAGAGTTTAATAGACTTCAATAATGTGTACTTGGGAGACCCTATACACAAAGGAGTAATGCATAAAACATTCATTATTGTAAACTGCTACCTTTGCATGTAGAGAGGAATCTGTTGGAAGAAAACTGTTGTGTTGAGCGTGGCAACGTGTTGGAGGGTGTTAGCAGACAGAAGTCATTGTCACCCCCTTACCTAATTCACCTGCTGAAGTTGAGATTGCATCATTTTACTCAACAGTGAATGAATTATTCGAAGTAGACATCAATTTATTTTCTGAGAAGTCCTTTGAAAGCTGGTGGGCCATGGTGGTTCACAGGGCTTTGTTTTCTTTGATATGCTGATTAAGTGTCAAGAGAAGATGTGCCTGGTAGGAACCATAGCATAACCCTATTAAAAATGACATAAAAACGTTGACATTAAAACAACACAAAGCAACCTTTGCAAGTGGCTCCAAGTGAGTTTAGTGTTGTATTTTGATTTCTTTTCACTGCACTGCTGCTGATCGCCCTGATGGAGAACAGGTGAGAAGGAGGGAGCAGATGCTTTTGGTAGTAAAGTAAGGCATTTATCTCTTTTAATGAGGTAACATCATTAGGGCTGACAAAGTGCTGCAAATCCATACGTGTAATGGACTGCTGCTGTCTTTTAGTAGTGCACGCAGGCTGTTGTACTTCTGAGCATTTGAATCTGCTGAATCACAGGTCGGGCTTTATCTCCTGTCTGATACTGGGTTGCATTTTTTTGGTGGTTTGTTTTTGTTTTGTTTGTGTTGGTTTGTTTGGTTGGTTTTAACCATTTTATTTCTTCTTCCCTTCCCCCACCCCCCAAGTCCATCTTTGCCTTTAATGTCTGGGAACTGAAGCACTCCAGGATATGTATTGCGACAGGCAGAAGTGTAACCATTTTCCAAATACAGGAGTTGATTGAAATGCAATGTCTATTGCAGTGCAAGGACTTCTCTATAACTGGGAGAGGGAGGTCGGTCATACGTCTTTGAGTCTGATTTCTTTTGTCTAAGATGGGTAGAGGTTTTGGGTTGGGTGTTGTTGGGTTTTTTTTTCCTTTGCCCTCTGCCTGTTTCCTTTAGAGCAGTGGCATAATGTCAGCCACACTCATCGTGTCAGCCACTGACACTGATGTTCAGTAACAAGGAGCTGCAGAAAAAGGGAGAGAGGTGGCTGTGGCACTGGACAAGGAGCAGCAGCAGTTGGAGGGAAATCTACAGGTTAGAGCATTCTTCTGTACAAAATCTGTCACTGTAAAAGTCGTGTGCACAGTTGTATTCAAAGTGTCCAAGGGAAGAAATGAGATGTGTGTCAATGGATATGTGTCCTTTATGTCTCACTTCTCAGATGGTAAGCATTACAGCACACGGCTATAGTAGTGTGAAAATAACAAAACTTCAAACAAATAAATCTAAATTTTAAAAAGCTGGGAGGTTTTAATAATGTCTCTGTTAAAAATTACTTAATAACCCCATCAAAACCTCCACTACAAACAGACAACATAACCTAGACATTTGAGGTATGCTGTGTTTATCAGAGAGCCACAGAGTGTCACTTGGGCATCCGTGCTGATTCCAGGAAGAGAGCCTGTCGGTAAAAAAGATTCATCTGAATAGATCACGCACACAAGAAAAAAAATTGGTTCCTCTTTCTTTTTTTTATCTGCATGCCCCTCCCATCCTGGGCTTCCCAACACCTGCTTGTGCTGAAAGAACATAAACAGAATTGCAAGATTCCTCAGCATTAACTGTTGCCTGACAGTCCCAGCTAAACACTGCAAGGTTATCCCATTTTTCCTCTTCATTGTTTTTTCTTGCTCTCTGCCACACACCCAATGAGTCTCTGCAGCATCCTCATATGGACCTCCATGTTTGTTGTGCTCTGCCATGAGCCAAAATCAGTTGTGTTCACCAGAGTTGAAACGAATCCAGAGTTGGGGGTCTCTCACTGCCCACCCCTGTTAGGTAACCCTGACACCAAGTGGGGGGACATGACTGAGAGCCAAAAAATTCACAGCTGGTAGGTGCACATACTAGCCCGTACTGAAGTATTATCAAGTAGCCACACTACTGAGTGGACATTTGGGTCAAGACTATGGAAAGCTCCATTAATACTTGTAACTTTATTAGATTTATTTATTTAATGCTGGAGAGATCCAAGGGTATGCTTCAGTGATGCCCAGTCAGCGTTCCCCGCTGCTGAAATGAAAGCATCATTCTGCAAAGCAACAATCCCACTAGTGACTTGTTCCTTCCTCATGCTTCTGAACATCTTGAACTGGAAGAAAGTAATGGCCAACAGGTTAAAGAAAAGGTATTGTCTTGGGAAAGCTTTAGGGCTTTTTGAGCTTTTAGATATTTTTTGGTTTTACACACACACAGACACCCCATTGCTTCCATAAATCATCATTTCTACAGCACATACCAAAGATTTTCTGTGCTGTCTTATTCCAGCAGTGAAACCAGAGTTCAATTGCCTCTCTTCCAAGGTTGGGATTACAAAAACTTTACACCGTCTCACCCTCCTCTCTTGCTGCAGGCACTCCGGTCCAATAAATAAATACTTGGCCAAGTTTTACTACCCTTTACCCCTTTAACTAAAACCAAATGCCTTCTGCTTTGTTGAAGGCAAGTCATGCCTACTTCTGTTGCTCCAGCCAGCAGTTTCTCAACCAGCTTGGCCTCTCAGGGACTGATTAATTTTTAGTGACTCCGAAACAGTTACCAATCCTTTCTGTGACTGGTGTATGAAAAGAAAGTAACATTGTCCAGGGTTCTTAGGGAGAGAAAATAGCTGGTCATACCCTTTCTCAAGACTACAGATGACCCAACTTCACTCTCATTTCTCTAATAAAACTGGGCTGAAAGTGTTGTGATGGAGGGCAAAGGGATAGGATGGAAGGATTTGACAAATAAGCAGGTGATAATATGACAGGCTTCTGTATTAAGGTTATCTACTCATTTTTTATTTCTTTTTTTTGTGGCCAGTTTATTAAAAATATTTTAGCACTTGGCACCACTTCTCAAGAGGAGAATGTGCTGGTCTCCTTGTCAGTACTGTTTCAGGGCAGACTTAGAGGTGATGCAGCCACAGGCTTGGTTGCTTGTGAGGCTTGATGCTTATTTCCCGTAGGAAGTACGGGGCAAAGCTCTGCTAGAGAAGGGCTGCTCGTCAGCAACTGCAGCACTGGCGGGCCAAAACGTGTTTGCCTGGCTTTCCTGGGTGGTCGACTGGCTCGTATGCAGCACATGGAAACAGATCTTTAGGAATGTGAAACGGTGCCTTCTGCATTTCTCCCACAAGTATTTTATAGTTTTGACTGGCATGTGCAAAGGAAATGGAGAATAATAGAAGAAAAAAATTATATAACACTCAGCTGTGCTTCTTTTCCATACCAAGGTTTTGCATTTAAAGTAAAAAGATCAGTTTTGTGCTGTTGCAGAAGTCTTTTTTGAAAATTTAGTGAAGAGTTCTTTTGGTAAATGGGTAAAGATTTCTTCCTCCTGAAACTCATCTCCAGTTTAGATAGTGGATGTGCTCAGAGAAATGGAATGTGATTCCGGATTTTGCAGAAATAGGTTGTGAAGGGACCTTGTGTTTGGAGTGTTTGGAGATTTTCTTGATTTCTTTCCTTTTTAGTAAAGATGTTATAAACCAGTAAGTATCCAGACTTTCGTAAGTCTCATACATGAGGAGGAGGATGCTCTCTCAGTGTGGCTGCCATCTACTAACTAGTTTAGTGCTCATGGCTCTCAACATTTGGTGTAATGTAGAAGTAGCATATCTTTTAGACAGGTCCTTGCCAGCAGAACTCCTTTCTCCCTCAGGTTCAGTTGAAGAGCCTGGAAAAGACAGCCCACAGAGGTAGAAGTTGTCCTTTCAGAGTCCCTGGAAGATCCAGCTTTGGCCCAACTGTGAATCAGCCATTTAAGGCTGAGGATCCTCTGTACTGCCAGAGAAGTTTCCTCCCTGCAACAAACAAAAGGATCTTTGCCTTGGAAGTGAGAGTTTAAAAATACACAGTCATTCAGAAGGGGCACTGCAGCAGTACATATGTTAAAGCAGCAGTGCAAGAGTGTGGGGGGTGAATGGGCATGTGCAAGTCAAATAGAAATGTTTGCTATTCCCCCAGTTCTGCCTTCGGAGGAGCTTCATTCTCCAAGGACATGGTCCTGGTTTTGTGAGGAATGCCTGAGGGCTCAAGTCACTTAGCTTCTGAGCTTTGTAAATCTAGGTATAAGTGTTCTGTTGTTTGCAAGGAGCCTTGCAGTTCTCTGGTGGGAATGTGTAAAAAGTATACATGTAAAAACTACCCCTACCTTTGCAGTGGCTTTCAGATTAAAGATCTGCTTTATTAACTCATGGCTCCTTAGCCTGCTTTGTCAGCACTGAACATGCACTGAGATGCTTCCCAGTGGCTTACAGCTCTTGGTTTTGTCTAGCAAGAGCAATCTATAATCCAGGGGTGTTCAGGTAAATGAGCTCTTGAGAGGTTTGTGGAAAAGGAACAATGCATTCAGCATGATACTTGTAGAAGGTGAATATTCTGGCAGTTTCACATTATGTCACGCTATTCTGTTTTGAAAATACAAAATTCTGGTTTTGTGCCTTCCAGTTATCCTCTCAGCAGAACAAGGCACTTCTCTTGGAGGGGCCCAAAAAGTGTACACTTAATTGCTTTACAAATGATGTGAAGTCTTTGAATGTAATCTAGCTATTGCTCATTAACTAGCTGAACCTATTAAACCTGGACAGCAAGCAGGACTGAGTCGTCCGCCCTTGATTGCAGGCAGCTAATGGAGCTGTGGGAGCAAGCTGTGCTGCAGAGTGGAATTGGCAGTAGACTCCCAGAAACCCTCCCTGTTTTGAACTTGCCCTACACTCCGTTTAGACTTCTGGCTTTGAGACAGATGATTTCAGAGCAGTGAGGAGGGGGGAAGGCAGGGCGTGTAAAGCATTGTCTTGCCAGCTATGATCAGAAGTTAAAAGCTTTGATCAGAATTTAAAAACGAATCAGAATTCGAATGGTACTGATAATTTGACATTCAAACCTGCAGAAGCAGAGGGATTTGTCATCTGGCCGTGGTTGCCTTCATTATTGATTGGTACTCATGCAGATAGTTCCATTACACAACACTGAACAAAAAAAAAATTGCCCAAACAATGTGACTTGGCATCTCCTTGGTGTTTTTTAGCTTGGAGGGAATCAGCTGATCTTACAAAGCCCATATAGAGGTGATTTGGAACCCATGAACACATCCTTTCTTGCAAAGCAGCGTGGTAGTGTTTTCTTGCGTCTTCACACCACTCTAGCAGCACAGAGGAAAACAAAAAGCAATAAATGTTGAGATTTTGGTGGTTTTTGTTTTGTTTTGGGGGTGGGGTTTTGTTTTGTTTTGTTTTTTGGGGTGTTTTTTTGTTTGGTTTTTTTTTTTGTTTTTTGTTTTTTTTTGTTTTTTTGGTTTTTTGTTTTTGTTTTGTTTTTTGGTAGTAGTAGCTTGAAATAAAATGAGGATAGTTGGGATTCGCCCAGGAAACTTGAAGTGTTTAGCCTCTTAAACATCTCCTCAACTGGAGATGGATACAGCCCTTGCTATGTGGTGTTTACCTATAGAGCACTCTTGGCACTGTGCCGGAACATTGTTTCAGATGAGCTTGTGCTGCTGTCTGAGTCGCCAGGATCTCATCCTTCAGCACTCACATGCCTCCCATCCAGTTGTACTTTGTGCCCAGCCTTATTTACCTTGTGGGTTTTGCCAAGATCACAGCTTGGTGGTGTGGCTTCGGGCCCAGTCAGACCATCTGTCAAGGAGAAGGGGAGGAGAAGGTAGTGGTTTTGACATGTTGCTTGAAGAAGCACATGTCCAAATGTGCTTTGAAATCTTTGTTCTACTTGCTTGTTCAATACTTTCAAGGTGCTGTGTATTGTGGAATATTTTTCTGTTGTGCTGCCTTACTTTCTCTGTTGTGGAGAGATCATTTCATTTCTAGTCTGGATTCTTACATTTTGTTTGTGCTGCTGGCAGATCCTATCAACACCCACTTTTCACTGATATTTAAACTTTAAAAGATAAAATAAAAATCTTTGGTGTCATGGAACACTGACTTGCTTGTAAAATGGTTCTATATACCGGAGATGCTATTTAAAAATATTGTAGGAGTCTAGTAATACATTAGCATTTTATGCATTTCACTCAGAGCAGTCCCAAAGTGCTTAAACTGTAGTGCACACATGCAGCCCTGTAGAGATGCAGTTCTCAGGACAGGAGCTGTAAACCAGCCCTTGCATTTGCTGATGGAGGGATGGATGCAAACAGCTTCAAGCAAAGCAGCTGGAATAAACTGCCTTCTAGAGAAAAATGCCATGTCTAGGGGTACAGCTCCCAGGAGTTCAGCTTGGGATGCTGTCAGAGTTGCCCACCCTGAGATCATGATGCTGTGTGTGGACCGGGAAGCCCTTAGCCTGAGTTGCTGTGGTTTTTGTCACAGCCTCAGGTACAGCACTTGAGGCTGGATATTTGAGCAAGTGTCCTCACGGGCTCTGTGTTAAGAACCCGGTGCCTTCAGCACTCTTCACCGAACAGCAAGTAACTCCTTTGTTTGTCAGCAGGTAGAGTGGAGCCACGCTGTGCAGATGTGGGCTGGGCTGGGCGCGGTTGGCTCGCGGAGGCCGTGCACAGGGAGCAGCGTGCGGGCAGGCGGCTGCCACGTGTGCTTTGGTGGCTGAGGATTCCTTACGTGATGCCAAAGTGGTTGTGTCCCTGAGTGTGCAAAACACGTTTCTCTGCGTCATCCTAGGTATCCTTCAGCCGGTTTATATTTGTGTCCCTTAGAAACCAATGTGTGAGTTGATCTCAGATTAGCTATTCTAGACATAGCTCAGCAGAGGGGAGATGTAGAGCTGTAGTGTGAGGACAGAAAAAAACATTTTCAGATTATTTTGAGACAGCAGTTACATCATTCTGGGAAATTCAGCCTTGCAGAAGCTAATAAAAACTAAAATTCAAGCTCTTATAAAGTTAAGCAGAACTAATACCACAGTGCGTTTTCTGGTTATCATTTCAAAACCTCTGTGACATTTTCTCTGAATGTTCCCATACAGGCGCAGTTATTTGCGTGTGAGAATCTCAGGAGCAGCTGGGTGGTGGGGAGCAGCAACCTCACAGGTGTGTAGGAGAGCTCCATCTTACAGAAAGAATTACATTGTGGCCAGCTGTGATGTCACAGTTCAGGGTTCAGTGAGTTGTCAGCAGCCACCGTCTGATGTTTCTAACCAAGCATCATAGCACCCTGTGCTCCTTTTTAATTCTTTAAAGAAAATTAACCAATTAATTCTTGCAGTTTTGAAATACATCGTGTCTAAAACAGAAAATAAAAAAGGAAAGAAAAAACCCACTATTTTATTTTCATTTGGCATGACTCTGTTAGGCGAAAAGAACCTTTCAATATATTGAGTTGGGAAGTAATTGATCTTGGGAGTGTGAGATGGGTTATAATCTTAATGTCATTTTACAATTACTAAAATAGGCCAGTTTTGTCCTTCACTAATCCATGTAAATCCCTTTGATTTAACAGTGTTGTATGGATGAAAATAAGAAATGCTGCAGCCTGTATTTTGGGATCTCCTTGCTTACAGTGTAAAAGCTTACAGAGCACATTGATGAAGCAGCCCTCCCTCTTGTACACTAGAATACCACTACCAAGTGCTGGCACAAGCCAGAGCATCACCTGCAGCTGTTGCTTTTTTCAGATGCAGCAGGTGAAGTGCAAACCCTGTCATTTCTCTAGATTCAGCAGAATATGTGTATGTGCAGTTTGTCAGTATGTTTATAGCAAAAAGGCTAAGAGCAGAAAATATTTCTAGGGATAGTAAAACCTGCTTTAAAAGAAATGAGAGGCTTTAAAAGCTTATACAAATCTTGAAAGATACAAAAGGGCTGGACTGAACATTGCCATTTCAGTCAAATTTACTTAAACAGGAACACATTTAGGTCAGCGTTTTGTGCTTGGCAAAGTCGTCTCCCTAATCTCCTTCAGAGTATTTCTGACTGTGATTTAGGTGTAAGGGGGAGGAAAGTGCTTCCAGGCTGAGACTTGTAGCTAAATTGTCATGCCAAGATAATCTGTTGATTACCACTGAAGTGGTGTAGATGGATAGGCACTGCATTCTGAAATCTGCTATTCACTGTATACTTGTGTGCAGTTCTTCATCTGGAAGCATTCAACCAAAGTATCCAACGCCTTCTGAGTTTTAAATCATTTCCCCAAACCAAGGCAGCAAATTCTAGTTGCCTAGGCTGATCTTGCTTTGTTTGTGTGTTTCAGCAAGATTCAGAGAGGTTGTGCCAGTTGATCTATATGCAGTTTCTTGCATTTGTCAGGTAAGTGGAGCAGAAATACAGTTTCCTCCTTTCTCCACCCCTTCTTTCATTTAATGAAATGGGAAATGTTGAAGCTACTGGAAACCTTGATGTGACATTTCTAAGTGCAGTGATGCTGTCTCTTAAATTTGGGTCCTGTAAGCAAATTGCAAACATTAGGAGCTCCTGTATAGCTAGTCTTCAGTGCTGTTGTTTTATGAAGTTGATTAGGAACAAGTGATCAGACTAATATATATTTTAAAACAGATGATGAAAAGTGCTTTCTTGGGAGATTATATTAGTGGTAAAGGTGTTGGTAAATCTCTCCATTATTATAAAGGATCCTGATTTTGCGTCTGCTGACAGAGGACTTGGGATAATAGGAGATGGCATAGCAATTTAGGATATCTTTAACCAGCATCTTGAGAGCAGAGGCTCCAAGACGACTGCAGCTGGTGCAGCTGTGATTGCGGTGTGAACGTGGGCGTCTCGTAAGTGAGATGAGTCTCCTGGGAATTAACGTTGGCGCTCTGTCTTCCATGAAAGCCCCATGTGCTCACCCACGTTGATATGTATGGCTGTCGCCTACCTGCTAATGAACAACGAAACAAAAATGTTCTGCAAGGAAGTCTTCCCTTGGCATTCTTCCCCCAAGTATTTCTTCTTCTGTCTGCTCAACAGGTGTTAAAATGGAAGGCAAGAGAGTTACAGAAGTGCAGGAGTTTAACTAAGGCGAAGGTGGCCCTGTATGCTTCCTGGGATTGCCACGTATCTCAAAGTTCTTGCTTTTGGGAACAGGGATTGGAGCTCATTGCTGTTTGAGCCTGATGCTTCAGTTCTTTCCTTTCCATGCCTGCACTTAATAAAATCAAAAGCTGAGAACAAACCCAGTCTCGATGGGTTTGACGGCAGCTCAGCTTATCTATAAATATTATTAAAACACGCTCCATCAAAGAGGTGTAATTATCAAGATATAGAAACAAAATTGCAGCAGTCATGCACAGAATTGTTGTCTAGCCATTAGGAGGCTAAAGCAAAGAAAATGAGGTATCACAAAATTGAAATTCATAATCAAAGCAAATGAAGCAATATTGTTATTACTTGGGGCAACAGAAGCTAGCTGTTCTCCTGGGAATCTGAAATAGTCATTTCAGTCTTCCTTCAGATTTCTCTGTGCTTCCTCTGAGACCTAATAGCCACAGATTTTTCAGACACCTGTATATATATATATATACTCAGACACTTGCCTTTGACTTGTGAAAAACTACACTGGAAGTTCTTTCCTGGACACTTGGTGTAGGGAGTTAGTGCAGACAGGCACTGGCCATGTCCTGTATCCTCCTGCTGGTCACTCTTTCTCAGTGGGAGGTAACTCCACAATGTGATGGCCCAGACTGTCTAGGGGTGTCGCTGATGTGATTTTAAAGTCTGGATTTGAACAAGTGGATTCCAGCCTCTTTCTCTTCCAGAAACACAATTTTTTTGTACTTTCAAAAAAAAAAGTGTATTTTCTAGGGAGAAATTATGTACCAGATAACCATAAATGGCAAAAATTACATAACTTTTCTCAAAGTTATACACTAAAACAGTACTGCAACCACCAAATTTTAATTAAACTCACCTTACAGACACTAATTGTAGTATATACAGCTTTTATGTGTATATAAGCTGAGGCACAAAGTAGTGGCTTGGGGTTATACAAGGAAGTTTTTAACACAGCCCAGGTCTCTTGTTGTTTGCTTTCCATAGCTGTTTATTACAGTGTGTTAACATGAAGAGGTAAAATGCAGATGCTTTGTCTTTTTAAAAGCAAGCTATATATTAGTTGCACTTGCTCAGACTGTATTTATACTACTTGAGAGCTTGTTATCTGCAAATACATCTCTGGTTTTTATGTTCTTCTGAACATACCTTCTTTGTCTTCCCTGTTTCTGTCTTCCGTTATGATGAAAAGACTGCCACTCATTTCCCAGTATCTCAGAAATAGCAATTTTTTTTGTCTCATTTTTTAACCAGAAAACTCTCTTTTACCCCAAACCATGTTTTTTTGTTCTTCCCTCTCCCCACCCCATCTCCTACCCCATTTGGCTGGTCCCAAAGATGACACCCTCAGTGCAGATGGACCTCCATGCACTGACCTAATCCATTGTCCATCCTGTGGATTTTCATAGCAGTCCCTAACATCCTGATTTGGCTTCTTCATCTCTCGTTTCGTCAGTAGTTACCCACTACAGTTTTGCTGTGGAAAAGTGATTTAGCAGATCCCAGGTACTGGCCCCCAGCTTAATTTTCCTTCCTCTCTGTAGAGTGTGTCTCCCTGAAAGACGGGGCTTTTTGTAAGGATGAGCAGCTGTTCTTTTCAACACTGCTGGCCCATTTTGGCTCTCCCTCAAACCTGACTGTTGAATGTTACTATTTCAGGTCTGTGGCCTGACCGATCAAGTGCAAAGTCTGCTCTTCCCTTAGCAGTTTAGGGTACCCAAACCCATAGGTCGAAAATTACTGTGTCACGTGGGGCTCAAGTGTAGCTAACATCTCTCATGTGAGGCAGTAAAAATTGTTGGCAAAATTCTTATAATTCTCCATCTGCTGAACCAAATAGCATCATAAGTGTAGAAGAATATGAGCTAGTTCAGTAGCCAAAAAAAAATTTTACGAACTTTTCTCTCGGGCTCTGGTAGGTGTGAAGTTTCTGTGTTTCCCCATATTTAGGGAGTCCTAATGTGAACCTGCATAAGATTCAGGTGGTGATAACTACTAACCTCTTAGTGTACTGGGTGTCCCTTAGAGAGGGAGGGAGGCAGTGCAAAATGTCATGCAGAAGAAGGTATGAACAGTTTACACCAGCTCTGGAGACAGAACACAGCCATTTCTGAGATGTAAGATGTGGTTTCTTTTTTAAGCCAGGTATTGAAATGGCTGCTGTTACTGTAAAATGTGAGTACCCGGAATCTTTTAATCTTGCAGCATCCTTACCAAGTAGAATGTAGGTGACAGGAAAACTGCTGTGCTCCCTTAGCAGCTGGCAGTGCATGGCTGCCACTTGAACCCAGAGGCCAAGGCTTCAACTGATCTTGCTGTGGGCAAGGTTTTAGAGTCTCATGGCCCAAACTGAATGGGTCAAATGTTGTGGCTGTGATGATACAACACTCTTGTGTTTGGGCTACAGGCAAAGAATCTGTCCTTGGAAAAGAGGCAAATTAGAGGAAGATGGCAAGGTAGCTGTTCCAGCAAAGTACTTGCCAGGTAAATAGCAGATTCTGTCTTGGGTGAAATGATGCGACCTGCTTTGGTGAAAGCCATGAGCCAGGCAAGCCTCTGAAGAGTTCTTTAGGGAAAGGTTTGGAAAAAAAACTAACCACAGAAAGTAGGTTTCTGGAACAGTGAAATAAAGGCTGCAACAACAAAAGAGATGCAGGTGAAGGAAATGGAGGAATAGAGTAAGTAAAATCCTTTGAGTAAGCAAACTGTCTGTGACCAGGAATTGATGAAGAGCAATCTTAAGAATGAAAACAAAGCTATAATGTATTCATGAAGCACAATGATGATAACTCGGAGGGAGTAGCATTAATTATGACTTCCACAGCAGAAAAATAGCTTGTAGACTGGGAAACAATTAGTGGTCGATTGCTCTGAACTAGATTTCAAACGCAGTACATGAAATGACAATTACACAGTATTACCAACAGACAACTACTGTGATGAGATAAGAGCTGTCAGCAGATTTGGACCAAATTCCTTAGCTGACATCTGCTTACTAAAAGGGAGACTTTCTTGGGGTTAGGGCCAGTGACAGAACAGAGGAATCAATGGCCAAGTGTCATCTTCTGTCTCCAAAGCAATAATGTGGGGCCTGGCAGAAGTCTGCCTGCTCTCTGTGCTCTTGGTGATGCCTGGATGTAGTGTAAAAGTGTCCCCACAGCAGCTGGTGGAATTGTTGTGGTTTGAGTATGTTGGAGACAAACACAGTGTTTATCTTCAGCACATCTTAGCATGCAATAGAAGTGATTTTTTTTTGTGGTGATACAAAAAAATAAATTTAAAAAAAAATGGCAGGAGAATTAGTAAATTAGTATTACTACTTAAGTGAACATACCATATGTTGCTAAGAATGTAACTGGTTTGCAGCTGAGCTATCCCAGATAGTGGACTTTCCAAGAATGCAAATATCAAAATAACATTGGACATTTGAATGCATCCAGCAAAATCATCAGCAAAATTTGTTTCAGAACAAGAACAGAGGCTCCAAGAGAAATAAGAAGATAGCCTTGCCCAAGAAGCTGATGTAGCTCCTGAAAAAGTTATTCCCTTTTCTCAACAGGCCAGGTTCTACCAGCCAATAGGCCTGTCTGAGGTTAGCAAGTGAAAGCTATTTAGTGACTGGAGAAGGATGATGATGGTGGGAGGAGCACTGTGACTTTGCCAAAGGAACTGAAAATCCCGAAGTAGAAATGCTGTCTCACAGCACAAAGGCAGATGTGAAAAGCTATCAAAAACCACAGTTTGGAGCAGATGAAGGTAGAGATCATTGCTGAAAAGTGGTTGAATGAGTAGTTGCTGAGTTCTTCAAGAAATACAGGAATATGAAAAAATTAACATAATCCAACTAATACAAAGAAATTGCATTTCAGATAAAGTATTTCAGAAAGGTGATGCAAGTGATTGCAAAAGTTGAAGAGAACTTCTCTTCCTTTCACTGGTAGAAACATCAAAAATGAAAAAAAAACAAATCAAAATGAAGAATGAAGATTCTAATTTATTTCTCTTACAGCTTCAGTTCAGACATTTCACTTAGGAAGATAAAGCAGTGGCCAGGTTTTTGGATGGCGTCTGCTATCCAGATTTTGGATAGCCTCCTCCTCCCTGGCTTGAGGCTGATCACCTGCCAGTTTGACACAGTTGTTTGTTTGGAGCTCTTGGTGAGAATATGTTTATTACCTTTTTCAGGAGACTAATCTATTATTTTCAAGTATGTATTTATAATGGCAGTGAAGTCACTGACAAGCTCAAGCCATTGAAGCAAGTAGGGAGCTGTGTGAGTGGTTCATCATGGATAATGCTGGTGTAAAACCAGTGTGCATTCTGTCAGCCAGTTTAAGGTTGCTGTTGAGTGGACAGTGACATGGCCAAGTTACCATAAGAAAAAGTACTGCTGGATGTAGTATAGTGAGCTGTTACATCAGTTAGATCCAGCATCCTGAGCATGGGATGCTTAAGTGGCAGTTCAAAAAACATGTAAGAAAAGACTGTCTGGCATTGCAGGGCTAATAATTATTTAAGGAAACAAATCACAAAAGACCTTTTGCAAATTCCTACTGAAGCATTGTATAAAAAGGCAAAGGAATACAAGGAATGAGTCAATTTGCATGTCTTGGCAGAGACACACCAACCAGGGGGGAAGTCCAAAAGGAAATGTCACCAACTGGCAAGGCAACAGCTGCGTTTACCAACTTAAACAAAATTAGTCATTGAAAATACAAATGTAAAGACCAAACTAGGAGTCTTCCACTCAGATGTTATTTCCATATTAACATGTGGATGTGAATATTGGAAACTCACCAGACGCAAAGACGTCTCATGCCTCCAGAGGTAAATACCTGGGGAAAATACTAGGCAACAGACGGAGTGAATGTGTCACAAATGCAAAGATCTGCCACTTCCTCACCAGTGTGTCTCCCAAATTCTCCAGGGTAAGCAATGGAAACCCTGGGTCGTGTGCAGTGAGTGGAGCCAGCAATCCTGTCTGAGCAGATGGGCTCTCAAGCAGCTGGAGGAACATACAAATGGTCAGACCAGATATTGCTTGGAGTGTGAACGCATACTGGCACTCAGCGATACAGAAAAACTGCAGAGAGTGGCTAAAGATTGGCACAGACTTTGGAGCCACATTGGCTCCCAGAGCAACATCTGCAGGTGCAAGAAGGCTTTAGGGGAAAAAGTTACTCTTGGTACCCTCGGGGGAGTGGTGGGGGGGAGGGTGTGCTTACATGGGATTTTCTCCTTTAAAGATCTAGACTATTTAAAGTTAGGTTACTGAGAGGAACCAGAGCTTCCCAGTGACGGCATTTCTGGCTCAGGCTGCAGAGGGCTGCATTGCATGGACAAGCCAAGAAATCTGTCATCCCTGGTCTAGTGTGCTTTTGCTGTCTGACCTCAAGGAAATCACGCGACCTCACCAGTTCTCCAGAGCTCTCTGACCGCAATAATGTAAGATTTTAATTAGAAGCAGTGGACAGTACAGTACTTTTTCTAGTTTCACAAGCTGTCCTGAGGGGCTAGTAACTGAAGTAAGTTTCTGTGAAAATGGAAAAAGCCCCACGTGTTTCACACACTGCATTGAGAATAAAGAAGTTGCTTTTAGCTTTATTTATGAATAAATATTTACATGGTGTAAGAGTGTAGCTACAGATTGTCTTCAGAGGTGAAAGGTAGCCCTTAGCTTTGTACTGGATGTACAAAGTGCTTGTGTGTTATACTTAATACAGTTTTGTGAGTTTAGTTCAGCTGGTGTTTTAGATGATGGCTGTTACTAGGATAAAAAAACGTTTAGGTTCCGCAATTTTAGTCCAGTTTGTAGAACATAGGGACAAAAATAACATCCCATGCTGTTTTTTAATCAATATTACAAATAGATTCTTCAGTTATTTGTTCTTTATAATTCTGGTGTCTGTATGCAAACCCTGCTTTCTTAGAAAAGTTACCAGACCCTAGTAATTCCTCTTGCTTTTATCACTGCATCTTAGCACCTTGTGTGTCAGGGCTGAAGCAGTTTGCACTCCTCTTGCTAGGCCAGTTGTGCTACCTCCCTTCTGCTGCTTCTCTTTTGACTTCTACGCTGGGGCACAGCCGTCAAATTCCTAGTCTCACCTGCCTATTGGATAAGAAGCTGGTTTTTCAGACAGTTAAAAATTTAAGGCAGTAAAGACTGATTCTATCATCTGCTCTTGCTTTTCCAGCCAAGCTCTTAGCTCATTCAGCCTAGGTTTGAAAGGTTGAGGTGAGAAGATCCCAGCCCTGTGCCTAGGGAGACTGTTCTAGCACCCAAACCAAAGCTTTCTTCTGTGTTTGGAGCAAGAATCCCAATGTCTTTCTCCCAGATTTAAGCTTGCTTTTTTACCTGCACATGCCTCAAAGGCATTTATTGCCATTTACCACGACCAGGGGGTATCTAGCCAGATTTAGCCCTTTCGGTTCTCCCCCTGTAGGCTTGTAGGGTAGCTGTGGCTCCTGGGCACTACGAATCTGGGACCAAGCATCTCTTTTGAGGGTTTGCTTTTAGCCTGCCCTGTTTCATGCAGCTGGCCCCCTCTGCAGCAGCAGGGTGAGCTGTGGCAGTAGGTGCAGACACACCTGCACGCTTCACATGGTACCATCTTTTTGTGACTGTAGCCAGGTGACAAAGTGCAAAGTCACCTATTTGCAGGGAGGAGCTAAGCCATGCATTTTGCCTTTGAGAACTGGTAGGCAACATAAGCAGCTCAGTAAAGACACCCACAGTGCTTTCCTGAGCTGGTGGTGAGTTATGCTGCCATCTCTCCCCAGAGATGCTCAGAAAGCATCTCTGGGGAGAGATGGCAGCATGATCTGGGGAGCATGATCACGGATCCCCTTTCCAACCACAGTGAAAGGCAGTCTATCTAAAATTATTCTGCTCCCCTTTGAAAACAGTCTGCTAAGTGAGGCTGCAGACAGTAAGGGCAGCTACTATCCACGCCAAGGAGCTCATCTGGATTGCATTTAAGAGGGAGTTTCAGATGAGTAAAACCTAAATGAGCACAGGATCTGCTGTATTTGCAATGTTGACATCAGCAGGCATCAGAATACAGACTGGCAGCAAACCCTGTAGGTAGGTTGGGATGCAGCAGAGGTCTGTTGCCAGAGCTTGGGCCTTGCTGTGGAACCAGACCTGATTGCCCGAGGTCTTCCTTGGCTCTGTGGAGCTCCAGGAGCATCTGGCAATGTTGTTTGGTGGTTTCTGAAGGGAGTTTCACTCACAGGATCTCAGCTGGAATCCCTGCTAAGGTAGTAGCCAGCCTCATTGGGACCACTTCCCTTCATCCAGTGTGTGCCAGTGTGGGTGTGGGCAGCACTGCCTGGCTCCCAGGCTGGGCTGGATCAAGTCATTTGGGCCCCTCAAATAAGTGGTTGCAAATACGTCCCCAGAACAAAGTCATAATACAAATGGATTGTGACAGCAGGGATGGAGTTCAGGAGGAATTAGCCTTTGGGGTATTTTATCAAATTTTTGAAGGATGAATTGTTGGTAAACCAGAGCTAGCATTCATAATCTGCAGCAAGAAGCAATATAAAGCAGCTGCAGCCCTGCTGCTGGTGCCTGGTGTTGTATTTCTCCCTCCCATTCTCTGCAGACTGGCTGTTGCAGTCGCCATCCTTCCCAGGGGCTTGGGGTGCACTGAGGACCCCAGTCCAGCTGGAGATGGCAAAGCAGCTGAAACACTCCTGTGAGTGACCTTTGCCCAGGAGACCAGATCCAGCTCTCCTGCTGCCAGGCCCCTTTGAGCTGGAGTTTGTGCAGGTGGCCACAGTGGGGCTCTTAGTCCCTTCCCTGGGCAGCAAGGGGTTCATTCACCACCTCGAAGATGGGTACCTGCAGTGGTGTGACATGTGCCCTGGAAGGAACTGTCACTTTGCATTGACTGTAAAGGGAATCTGGAGAGCTGACTGTCGCAATGCAAGTTTCTACCTTGCATCTGGATCAGACAAAATTAATCCTTTTGCAAATGGCTGGAGTGATAGAGCTGTAGAAGTAGCCAGACAGTAGACAGTGAATTAGACAATATTTTACTTTGTAAGATGTCCTCTGTATGTAAGTGTAGCTATCAGCAGAGCTGGAGAGGTGGGTGTGAAAAGCATGGTAAAACTGAGATTCTTGTCTCTTTAAGTCATGGTGCTTGATAATAGTGTTTATTAACTGGCAGAAGCTTAAGTATCTGTGGTGGTCTTACACATTTTGATAGAGAAAAGTGTTGTGCAAATTAATGGGGATGTTCTCTGAAATATATTAATTTCTGTAGGAATATCATAGGTAGCCTTCTCTTTGCACCTATCCATTTCAGGATTGCATCAGGAATAACTGGATATTCAGTTCAAACTTTTAATTTGAAGAAAGTTTTTCTAAGCCTTGAGCCACTCCTTCTGCAAAATGATAGGAAAATATTGTAAACAAAACTGTAGCTCTTCATGGCCCCAGCTTGATTTTCATACATTGGTTTACTTACTTCTTGTATTCCTCTTGATGAGGACAGGAGAAAGAGCATCAAAGATATTTTCCTTTGTATTAAACAAAGGCTGTGGCTAAGACCGTAAGGACTTCTCACTTTCAACTGGTTTCCATGTCCTTTAATCTCTCACAGCTCCACATGTCTTTTTGCATCATCTCAAACTGATTAGATAAAAAATGAGAAGTTTAGTTGGAAATTACAAGTACTGAAAAGTGTCATACTCTTTGACTGCCTTGCTTGCAGGAGGCAGTGGGTGGGAAGGAATAAAAGCGTACCTTAATTATACAGTCTCTCTGTTTATTTTCACAGCTGTAGCTTTGATGAAATGTGCAGCAGACATCCTAAATCCACCAAGCAGGGTCCCTGTGTGTTGCACCTGCCAGTCCTACAATCTTGGTACCAGTTGGGGATGTGTGTGTGGCTGAATAATGCAGGAAGACTACAAGAGGTTTATCCCATTAGAAATAAATTACAGTGTAGTGTAGCATGAAAATGATGTGTCAGTGAATACAGAACACAGGATTACCTTCTGTCTCTTCCCTTTATCATAGATAACAGCAGCAGTATGGGAAGGAGATTTATATTGCACTTATTTGAAGCTGACCAAGCAATTTAGATTATATGAAATAGGGATTTTATTTCTGGAGAGAAGAATGTATGCTTGCTAAAATGCCATTAATTGCTTTATTATTTAAAGCACAAATTTTATCCAGCAATTTGTTGGTCTCCTCTTTTTTTCCAGTGAAAATAATTCACCGTGGAAAGATTATTCTGTCAAAAAAGATGATGAACCTGCTAACAAATTAAGTTAAAAGAAGCTGAACTTTCAATTCAGCTTCTGTTTTCACCGCCCTTCTCTCTCTTAAGTACTGTATGCATGTATGAATTTCAATAAAAACAATAGTGGCTTAGCTAACTATGAAAACCTTAAGAAAAATTGCAGCAAATACCACTGCAGCACTGGAATCGCAGGCATTCCCTTACATCTTGGGAAGCTGCTGTCATGCTGCAGCAGCAGTGGCATGGCACACCCATTGCAAGCAGAGCCCTCTCTTGCTGGTCACACAGAGAACCAAGGAGCTTAGGAGAGCTCCCAGCCTCTCCTGGAGGCAGAGGCAGTCACCACGGTAGACCAGTCCTTTCCAGGTTCAGTGCTGAACTCTGCTCCTACTCCCCTGCTTTTGTTATAAAAATGCCTTGTCAGCTTCTTCCACAAGTACTGTCCCTATTTGTCAAACTTTCCTGCTTTAGCTCTTTCTTGGTTTTTTAAATCAGTCTCTTTGCAATCTCTTTTTGCTCCTGTCGGTGCAATTTTGTGTTTCTTTATTTGGTTCCTCCATTACCCTACCAACAGCAGGCTGGTGGCCAATCTCCATCACCCAAAGCTATGCTTTTTCTCCTAGGGCTTCATGCCTGGAATTTGCCCTGCCAATATTAACCCAATGCTTGCCCATGTCTGATTTATATGCCATAAAGGCAAATTGAACCCAAAGGAAATATGCCTCCATGCAAATCAGTTTTCTTCTACAAGCACTGCTTGCAGGAATGGTCACTTCTGTATCGAGCCCAAAGCACAAGCTTTGGGATTTCTGCTTTGCCACAGGCTGAAGATTAAGAAAGATTTGGAGCTTATGAGGTGAGCAGAGTCTTCTGTACTGTTGGCTCACTTGAGTCACTTTAGAGACCTTGAAAGCATTGCTTGCTTCAGTTGTGGCCCCAAGGATTTCCTTACATCCAAGACGGCAAAGGAGAAGGAATGTAGATATCTTTTCTGGAACAGGGTGATAATTATGTTTTACTTTAAAAATAATAGCTGTTCCACAGAAAAAGAGCTTTGAGGCCATTTCTTGTATCTTTCAGTTCTTCACAAATAGAAGTAATTCCAAGATATATGTATATATAAAGTTTCATTATTACTGTTTCCTTGTGAGACAGAGTGTTCCTGTCTGTCTTGATCAGTGATTAAAGCTGCAGTGAGACCCCTGAATTGCCAGCAATTCTGTATCATTTGTGCCACCATCGATAGGGAAGAAGAATAGCTTTTACAAAAACTATTTTTGTTACAGATGTGTAGACGTAAATTTATAGCTTCAATCGTGCTTCCAAAAGAGCAGCTGTGAAAGTGAGATAGAAAGCTGGATGAAAGAGCTGGCAGGAAGAGTAAAACATAGCAGGGGGACTGCAGGAGGGGATAACACCTGGAAACATCTGTTGGGAGAAGTAAAGCTGGAGAAGACATGGAGCCACTATACTCCACCAATCCCTGACCAGCTACTGGCTTCTTGCCTGCTTTTTGTTTTTGTTTTGTTTCGCATTGCCTGGTGTATTTATCCCCACCCTTATTTGCAACAGACGATTTTTATAAGGTTCGGAAGTGAGCGAGTGCTTTTTCCAGCTCTCTGGTCTCCGTGCCTGCTGGAACATCTGTACACACAAAAACTTTTCCTGTCTAAAGATAGTTTGAGCTAGTGTGCCCAAAATACAGCTTCAGGCTTGGGTTTGTTGTTGTCTTAGTAAGCATAAAAATGTGTTCTAATATTATGTCACTCCAGTTATGTGTTTTCAGCAGCTGCAGTATGTTTGTGTCCAGTTTGTTGGGAATGGCCTTGCTTCCTGGGATTTGTTTTTCCATAGCTGGAGTCCTGGGTTACTTAGTTTGACCAAGACTGCACATTGCAGTCTTCCTGTAAGTATGATCATTCTTGCCCAGTAGGATAATTCCAGCAGGGTTTTCTGCTGGAATGACATGACCTCCTTTGAGTGACCTCACGCTCTGCCAGCACTGCTGTGTGAACATCATCCCTTCCCACCCCCTCCGCTTCCCCCTGTCCCTGCAGGCCTTGCTGCAGTCGTGCAAAAAAATTTCGTTCTTTCTGCAGTGCCATCACTATGTTGAGTAATTCTGCTTTTACTTCTCAGGTTTTCTGGCTTGACCTCTCCACCTCCCTCCATCCAACAAGGACGTAGTACCTAATCCCTTTTGTGGATATGTGTGTTCCTGTGGTGTGCATTGAAAAAGTGGGATTTACTTATTGTAGACCTTTCCTTATTTTTACTTATATTTTGTTATATTTAGTTTCATGCAGTGTAGCTTGTGCTGTGGGGTCGCAAAGCATAATCTTACCCTCCCATCATGAAGTCCGAGATAGGAGTCTGGGATGAGAGCTATGTGTATCCTGGAGATCCGGGGAAAGGAAACTGCTAAATGGCAAGTTGTGTACCAGCCGCACTTCTGGGCTGGCTGGTGCTTGGAAAGCTGATGAACACAGAGATTTCAGAGGAGGCTGCTGTTAAGGGTAAAGAGGCATGGGGAAATGACCAGGATCAGCAAGTGTTTGATGCTCAGGTATCTGTAAATTAATATCACAGTCCATGTATTGTGAGGATGTTAATTTTTTGCTGATAAATGACAAACTACATGAGGCACTTTTATACATAAAGCAAAAATGGTTCATGATTGTAAAAGCTTTTATAATGCTTGTTGCTATAACTTAGGAAATGTGAAATGGTCAAGTGAATTAATTATGTGGGTCATCTCAAATGAGTGCCTGTAAAAAATGTTGTGCAGCTCATTGGTCTATTCTCTTTTTAAGGCTTGCTTTATGGAAAAGGAATTTTTAAAACTTGGAAGATTCTGATTTTTATAGGTGGTATGCCTCTATCCTTGGGGCAGCAAAGGCAAGCTCTCCTTGCTGCAGCAACCCCGGCCGCATTTGGGCTGGAGGGAAGATGAAAGCGTCAGAGCTTCCTTAGCAGAGCAGGAGAGTATTCTGTCACCGATGCTGGCTGGATGAATCCAGGAGAAGGACTCAAGGAGCCATACAGCTGGCATCCTGCTTACAACTCTTAGTGTCTGCCAAAATTGGTTTAAAATAGCTGTTACTCATAGAGCAATATTACAGATTTGTATTTGAGCTATTTGGACTTCTCACAAGGGTTGGAATACAAGATGCCAAACAGTGCAGCTTGCTGGTATTTTTAATACAGAGTTTCACATTGTGAAGTTTTTGTCACAGAAATTTCTATTTCAAGCTCTGGGATACAAAGTGTTTGCAGTAAAGTGTGCTCTTGTTGCAGGGCTGAGTATCTGCGCTTTGTTGGCATTTAGGTTTTCCTCATTTGTGCTGCAGTGATGCCCAGAGGCTGAGTGAGTCTGAGCCCTGCTCCACTGTGTGCTGGGTGACAGTAGGGTGACAGTCCCTGCCCCAGGAGCCAGTAGCCTGGGTCACTGGCTTCAGGAGGCCACTGCCACAAGCTGCTTGAGAGTATCTGCCAGGGCAGAGCATACTAGGGACAGAAAGCAGGGATAGTTCAGGCGAGGCAGCCAGATGTGCATTTTAAATGCAATTTATGGTCAGGACATCAGTAGTGCCTTCTTTGCCCAAATCAGCAGAAACAAATGCACAGCTCGTTGTCAGTAAGTATCCTTATATATTTCAAAGCCTTATAAGCCCTGACCTACAATTTGATTTCTGCCAACACCAGTTCCCACAGGAACACAGGACCACTGTGAAAACAAACTGTTAGAATGAGAAAGATGTATATTCTCCTTCACAACAGGGAATCTGTCTACCATATCCTTCCTTGTGCTCTGTGTGCAGCATCGCTGGGTGAAGTACGGGGGATGATGTCCATGGATTCAAGTGAGAGATTGAGCTGTAACAGTGAAGTGCTGGGAAATTTTTTCATGTTTACTGTATGCCTCAGTCCAAGGCATGTGCAGGTTGGAAAAGAGTCATAGAACTGTTTAGGTTGGAAAAGACCTTTAAGATCATTGAGTCCAACTTTTAACCCAACACTGCCAAATCCACCACTAAACTGGACAAAAATGCACCACTGGGTTCTATTTATGTGTTGCATAGGAGGGTGTGAGGTGGTTTCTGTGGCATAAAGTCTCGACCATTGTTGTGATTCAGTTGTGCCATTGCCAGCTGGGGCGGGTCTGCAGTTCTTGGAACTAGGGCAGAAGAAGCCTCACCCCCAGCTCCCCTTGCCAGGCAGTGTGTGTGTTTTACACAGCGCCAGTGTGGGAACAAGCTGAAGGGAGACTTCACTGTGTTTGACAGTGCCTTTTGAGCTGAAGTACTGCCACGATTGGCATGACAGCAGTGAATCCCAAAATTGGTTGATTGCTGAGAGAGCCTGTGAAGACAGACATGAGGGATAAAAGGAATTAAATGCTTAATTAATAGGTTTATACTTTCTGTTTCTTGAAGCATGACTATTTTTCCCTCTCCTGTTTGTTTACTTTAAGGTGCCATATGTTGCACTTGAAGCTGTATAGAAATTTGGTAAAGAAACCTGTACATCAGGGTTAAGAGAATTCTTAACTAGCTAATCTGCTGCTTGAATATTGGACTTTTGAAATAATTGAATATTTTGAGCTACCAACATGAAGAGATTATTTGGCCAATATTTTGTACACTAATAATAGCACCCATGCAATTGTGTAGTTACTCTTGATTGTAAGGAACTAAAGCTTCAGCTTCTCATGGTAGAAGTTCTCTCCTGTGTTCATGTCTTCCTGATAACATTTTTCATTAGAATTCTAGTTGCAAATATCAACATTTCTTTGGTGTCTCCTTCTGTTAGTTCCTTGCTTCCCACATGCTGTTCTGTGTGAAAGTCTTTGTGAATTGCTTAAAGGAGTAAAATCCTTCATGGTAATGGAGATGCTAACATGCATGACAGTTCTTATCCATCCAAAAATGGCAGCAGTTGACTTGTAGTTTTTCATATGAGCTGATTTTTCACTCAGAAAAGTTTTCACTTAGAGAAGGTAGATATTAATTACTTATCTATCCATGTTTCAATATGCCACCATCTCGTTAAATAGCTCCCTTGTCTATTTCTTTCTGAAACTATAAAGCACTCTTTTCTGCAGAACAAGCTCAATGACATCTTGACACTTCCCTAATGTTTTCAAATCCTGGTGGGTTTGAGTGAATTGCTGGATTTATTTGAACTTCAGATTCAGGGCTTGTAAATATGCACAGATGAAAGCTAAAAAGGTTGACAAGATTGCATTTGCAGTTGCAAGCGCTAGGTTTGGCATAGTTATCTTTGGCACCATGAACCTAATCAAGTCCAGGAACTCGAGTGATCATAAATCTGTTGTGAGACTGATAGTCGTCTTGTATTACGGTAGTCAGTACTACCTCCTCTATTATTAGACTGGTCCCTGGGGAAATGCAAAGGAAAGTGTGAGTCTCACCCACGATGTTTTGGTACTAAGCAAGCCAAGCATTTGGAGAAGATCCTTATCTTTGCTTAGCAGATGGAGGGTGAGGTGAGCGTATGAGACCAAGTTGCTGAAGAGGTCTCGTCTTCCAAATGTCATCCCAGAGCCTTAACGCGGAATGGCCCTGCTCTCACGGATTGGTACGTGGCTGTCCCATTTCCAAACAGCAGTGCTGCTACCCACAAGAGACCTGGGAAGAGGAGTCCACCCGAGCAATGAAGCTTTCAATAGATGTTAAGGATGATTTCAAGAGCTCACTTCAAGTATCTCAGTGGTCCAGGTATTTGAAAGATCTGTGAAAAACCCTTCACCATGGATTTATATTGGGTAGTGACATTATGTGCATGTAGGTAGCCATTAAACAAAGAGGGGAAGCAGGTGGCATGTCTTTTGCTACTACTTCTGCCTCTTCACTTCCTGAGAAGAATGCTTTTTAGTTTAAGGGCTCCTAGCATACCAGCATCTCCTGGTGAGCACTGGTTAGCTGGCTCTGTGCAAGTGCAGGGCGTGATTGGATTAGTAGGTGTTTAGTTCATAAGTTTCACCTACTCATCTTGTTTTCTATTAATAACTTTATGTTTTAATCCTCTAAGTGTATTTTGCCATGCATCTGTCTATTTGGGGAGCTAATCCTGTAGTGGTAGGCATCTATTTCAGGAGCAGCCTAGACAAAGCACAGCCTATTTGAGTGCTGGCCTCCCTTATTGTGTGTAGTGGGTTAAATCGCTGGTATTAGTGTGGTGTAGGAGTTCAAAAAGGAAAGACGTTATTTGCAGCGTCAACTCATTAAAACACTCTGTACAGATTTTTCCAAAAGAATAAGCAGCCCAAGCACACTGGGCCCCATGCCAAGGTATGTAATAGCCTTGCACAGCACCAGTTGAAGCCCCAAGTTGGATAAAAGAAAGCTTTTTCTGGGTTTGTTAAGTATTCCTTTAAAAAAAATAAAAAAGGTTTGTGTACAGAAGTAGCAAATTAATTCAGTCCTATCAGAAAGTAGGTCAGTGACTGACCTCCCGATACCATGAGGCAGCAGTTTCAAGCAGAAGTGACAGCTCAGCAGCGTGGACCCTCCATGTCTCCAGGAAACTTGCTTTGACAAATGTAAACACATTATATCCTGTATTCCTTTTGCTTTTTTTTTTTTTTTTTTTTCTGCTGCTGCATCAGAAACCACAAGCTGTCACTCTACATCCCTTTCTTCACCCTTTCTGGTCCCCAAAGGGAAATGCCTTGTATCGTAGCTAATAATTTTTGCAGGGCTGTGTAATGAGTAAGACGTTCCAGCAAGGGTTGGTGGTTTTTTATGACACACAAAGTTGAGCACTGTAAACCAGACTTGACTGAAATCCAAACCAAAGTCTTTCCAATGGTGAGGGAAGTCAGTGGGAAGACGGGAACTGGATTAATTTAGGATCCTTCTGTCCTAGTTTTGCTTTTCTTTGTGCTGAATGAAATTTTTGCATATACGCACGTGCCTCTTCAGTGTTTACGTTGCCAGTGTTGGTGTCCACATTGCTACAGACAGAACCTTGAACATGTCTTCAGTTCAGCTCAGCAACTCCTGAAACTTGATGCTTTTGTAATTTTGGGTGAAGTGGCAGAGTGTATATAAATGGGGTTGTGGATCCTTGAATACCCCATAAAGAAGAATTGCCTCAGAAGACACGGGAATATGTTCATCTTTTAATGGAGTTGTCACTATCAGCAGGTATTGAAGGTGGAGTGTACACTACTAGTTAACTACTTTGACTTGTACCTTTCCTGCAGTGATTTCTCCTGTGGAAATGATTGTGGATCAGAAGGTCATCAAGGTTTTCAACTGTCTCCTTCTCCTGACTTTCAACTAGGTTGCACAGACAAGAGTCTGCTGTGTGGAATATATAGAGAAGGATTTCAGACTGTATTAGCCTACATGGCTCAATTTAAGCCATTTTACTAAAGATCTCATAAAACTTGACATGATTTTCTTCATTACCTAGTTACTTTTCTGGCCTGAGGTGGCTCAAAAATATCGAGAGAATCCTATGGATATTTGTACAGATGCTGTACAAAGAATGATTTTTGCCATGTGATGGATAAAATAGCCCTTTAGCTGTACACTACCATTTAACTGAATTTTTAAGTTCATTTGCTTAGAAGGAGTACACTACAATAAAAATTGGATGACATTGTCTCCTAGAAGCAGAGATTTGATTTGGGAGAATGGGAATATATTTGTTAAAAACAAAATGCTTCTGGCTTTAGTAAAGGTTTTATCTGAATAGATCCAAATCAAGCAGGAAGTCAGATGGATTTATATAACAAAACAGGTTATGAGAAGCTGGAGAAGAAGAAAGTCCTGTTTCAGTGAATTACATGTTCCTGTGCTATAGATATTGTTGGCATTGATTGTTACATACCATGCAATGGATGTCATGCTAAGAAAGTAGTGAGAAATACACTAGTGTATACAGTTAAAAAAAAAAAGGCAGAGGAGGGGCATGCTCATGTACATGTGTGTGAGTACACTTGTGGTGGGGAGGGGGCAGGCAGTTCCCAGTCTGCCTCCTGAGGGATCTTTGCATGACACATATGTTGGCTTTCAAGTCATTACGCTCTCCACAGGACCACCAAGTTTCCTCTGCTTGAAAGGGCTGGAAGTGCAAGGTGGGCTCCAGGTGAAGGCAAAAATCTAATGCTTTTTCCCACTGTTTCATGCTTACAGAGATACTGCTTCCCTCTGCTCCCTCCCGCTCTGGGGATAGAGTCAGGAAAGAAACAGCATCTTTTTACTACAAAGATGCAACCTTTAACCCAGGACTGCCAAGTCCAGCCCAAAACCATGTCCCTAAGTGCCATATCTACACATCTTTTAAGGACCTCCAGTGTTCCAATACTGAAATCATTTTAGTTCAAGGCAATTTGAGCATCTCTTAAGGTTTAAGAACTGGAAGCACTAAGTGGAGATCTGGGAGGTTTCCTCCCACCCCCAATGCTCATAGGAGGTCGGTCAGTTAAGCTGCTTCCCTGTTGCTCATGGGTGGCAGAGTTCTGTGTAACAGGTGACATGGTGACCTTTGCAGTGAAGTGAAGACAGGCACAGAACAGAGACAGAAAAATTGCCCACCACTATTCCATGGTGTAGGCAGTCACTGGCGTCACTTGCCTTTGGGCTAGTGTCCTGTCCCACTTGTTGGAAAAGCAGTTCCCATGGAATAAGAAAGCTGAAATCCTCCTTTTCTTTTTAATTTCTAGCCAGGGGAGTTTGTTTCACAGTCTGTATCCCATACAAGCAGTGACTACCGGTGCATATTTTGTATACGAATTTACCCCTTCAGCTGTGTTCATGCATTGTCAAGGAGCAGGATACTTCATATGTTCCCTTTTGCTTTTGAAACCTTGGTGATGGCTTGCTGGGATGAATGTCACCTCTATGGCTTTCTTCTGATGCCCTGCACATAGCAGTTTTGAGGGATTGTGGCTGCAGGATCAGCCAAGACTGCTATGCTCCCTGTGATGAAACTGGAGGGCAGAGCAGCGAGGTGTGATGCAGAGAGGCCACAGGAGATCCTGGGTATGCATTTCCCCAAAGCTGACCCTTCCTGCTTTTCCCTGTGTTGGGTAGAGCAAGCTCAAACTCACACAAGGGACTTGGTGAGAATGGCTCTTCTGCTTGGGGGTGGTTTCTTCACACTCACAAGTCGCATCCCCAAAACAAACAAATAAAACCAAACAAAAAATGCTTCAGAAAAACTCAGGTCCCACCTTTTCCTTCATAGTATTCTTAATTAGATTGTGGCTTGGATGTCCTGGGCTTTTTCCATCCCAGAGTAAGAACTCAGGGAATTTGTTTGTTCCCTTCTATACAGCAAAGTAAAAAGGTACAGGAGAAATCATATTTTGGCAGTTGGGATAACTTACAGTAAAACTTGAGATTTTATTTCTTTTGTCCCAAGGTGGAGGAGAATTGTTTTTACCTCCTAGGTAACTCGTCAGCTGAAGTTTTTGACTTAATAGTTGAATCGCCTTTATTTCAACTCTGTTGACTCTTGGACTGAATCCAGTGAAATAAATTATTTAATGTGATGCATTGAAAATATTTATAAATTTTTGTTACTTAGAGGAGGAAGGTAAGAGTTGCCACTTTAGTGTTTTTCTGAATGTACAGCGATCTACGCTGATGAAGCATGGATGATTTCATTTCAGTCAACAGCACAAAGCAACGTCCATCCTGACTATAACAATGTAAATGTCCTTTGCTTTCCTTAAATCTGAGAGTATGTCATCTATCAGCGTAACATCTCAGGTGGTGAAGAAATTCTGTACTGGGTGTGTGAAATCGGAGCACGTGAAGAGTCTGTATGAAATTTCGTCCCTCCTTAATGTTTTGCAGAAGTTCTTTTTGGTAACATGTTGTGAATTTGCAGAGGAATTAGGTGGGTCATTCTTGCACAGATGCAGGCATAGGGCAGGTTCTACAAAGGTAAAACGTTGCCCCTCCTCAGGACTTTTGAACCACTTAAAGCGTCTCTATTTTGTACAAGTGTTAAGGGGGGGGAAAGAGAAAATCAATGCCTTGTATTGCCCAGCTAATGTCCTGTATGAATTTACTCGACATTCTTGTGTGGTCCATGATCTGAGATTTGGTGATCTCAAGGAGAGCTACTGGAGCACTGGATGTCCAGATGCACTACGTGAAGCAGTGACTGTTAAGGGTTCCTCGTAAAGCCTATTTGGCAGGTGCTGTGAGTGCTCATTTTCCTTGGCTTTGTTTCTTTCCCTGGATTTAGGCTAGTTTGTGGTTAATGTTTCAAGTTTGCATCACCACTGAAACACTGCTCACCTCAGCTGACTACAGCTCTGTGTCCATTACTGATTCGAGAGTGTAAACTAGATAGGTTATTTGTCCTGCCCTGAGGAAGAAGAGAAGGAGTTAAAATTTAAGAGCTGTCTGTGGCGGGCATGAGTGCTGACTAACACCTGTCTTGAGTACATGGAAATCAATTTGGACCTTGTCTGATGAATGCCACTGCTGGAGTTCTTTCTTTTCCGTATAGAGCTACATATGAGAATCAAGAAATAAATGCATTCGCTTAAGATAACATCGTGTGACAGCTGAGAACAATTAAAACTCTTACTTGTAGCTATATTTTTTCCTTCCTTTCTGCAGCAGGAGGGTGGTGTCTGCAGCTCTAAGGAGTTGATACAGGCTATTTGTCACTACTGTGATCTTATCTAGCACAAGTATCCTGCAAGGTTATTTATTTTACAGACTTTTCTTCTAGTTTTGCACAACACACAGGTCTTGGGAGATGGGAAAGGATTTTTTTTCTTACTAGAGTCTTTTTGGCAATAAACACATGCCTAACTGTAAGAGAAAAAACTTTCACAACCAGGCTTGTTTTGTGAAGCCCAAACATTTGTGAAGCTTACAAACCCTCAAACTTTGCATAATGTGCCCATCCCTGGTCTCAAACATGAAGTGGCAGAAGAGGGAAGTGTTACTTTTTTTAACCAACAACTTATGACTGTGTCAACACATGACAATTTGTCAAAGCTTGCTGTAGCGGTACTGTAAATTAATTTTTAGCATCACTTGTGAGTGGTAAACACTTTGTGCAGTGTGAACAGCTCCTAGTACAGTGTGAGTTGTCAGCAGCTTGTGAGCTACCCTAAAAAAAAAAAAAAAAAAAGAATAAAAAGCACAGAGGGAAGGACGTAAGCTCGTTTACTAGTACAAAATGGATCTGAGTCTGCAAAAATTCAACATGTGGTGGTATGTCAATTCAACCTTGAAAACTTGTATTTTCCATTAATAATAATCACCTGCAAGGCTGGGAAATCACAACTTTCCATTCTGTGCCCCACGCAGTGCCTGATAGCAAGCAGTTTTCTCAGGCTCATGACTTGGTGAAGTAGAGCCCCCTCTTTGCTCTTGGGTTTTGCCTTTGCTTACTTGCTTTAAAAGTAATCCTACAAATGCAAGTATGCTCTTTTGCTGAGAAGTCTCAAATCAACCATGTAAATGCCTGGAAAAAAATTAATATGGCAGCCCAAAGAGAAATGGTGGGGGCTGAGTGCTCTCTCCTCCTCACCTGTCCCCTTGCTGTTTCTCCTTGCCTATCCCAGCTGCTGTGGTGGAGCTGGCAGTGATGGTTCATACAATAGGAGTTGACATGATGGAAGAAAATTATTTGGTGCGAAAAGACAGGGAATATGGATTGTAGAAAACAACTTTTCAGATACAAATGTATTTTAACCTGTCACTTTAGCAGAACAAGCAGTAATAACCTCCCAACCTAACAATGACTGTTAAGTTGAATGTTAATTCGCTCAGTCGTTGAATTGCTAACATGTCTACAATTTACAAGTGAACACCCACTCAAGAGAGAGAAAATAGAAGTTGGTGCCTGGAATTCCTGGCCTTACTGAAATCACCTACATTTTTTTGGTACTAATTCATCTTGCATTTCCTGCGAGTGTTTTAAGTAGAACTAAATGAGAAAAGCAGCTGGGTGCATTTGTTTGCCACTTTGATGCGCTCAGTGCGGGTTTTTTTTCTCAGGCACAGGCACTCTTGGCTTATACACCATAGGGTGGCTTTGGCTGCACCTTGGGGCTTGTTCCTGTGAGCAGGCAGCACATGTGAAGCTTGGCACAAGAACTACTGAGACCTGCTAAAGCTGGTTTTAACCTGGTCTAGGTTTTAAAGAGAAAAATGACTTTATTTGTGTGTTTGCTCCTAACGAATTTTGGTTATATTTCCTTTTCTAGATACCATTCTAAGTGCTGCCTGTATGAAAGAGCCCAGCCACACCATCCAGTAAACTGTCTCAGGCAGCAGTTGGCTTGCTTGGAAATCACTTCCAGGACTGTGTTGTAAGTAAGTGTTTTTACAAAAGCATCGTCAAATGGTTTCTTCAGTTTTGGGATGATTTTGAGATGTTCTGGTTGTTTCTTATAATTTCACAGTTTTATTCTAATATCTAGGAAGACACCAACAATGCATGTGGGAACTGGAGCACCCCCATATCTGTACATAACATAAAGCTAAAGCCCTTTCAAGGCTTTTTGCTCTCTTGCTCTAGAACTCCCCAGCAAAGTACCTAAACACTTCTGAGAACAGGCAGCTACATAGAAGCCTAGAAAGAAATTTGGCCAAATACATAGTGATTTATTTTGTCATTAACTCTATAACATACATGTTTTTTTGAGTGTTCATTCCAGCCTGTACTTCAGGCTTTTAGCTGTGCTGGTGTAGCCCTGCTAGAGTGAATTCTTTGTGGAGGTTTTCATTAACTGTGATCTGCCTAACTCAGTTTGAAATTATCCATGAATATATGCCCTGTCTGATCCAAAAAGAGCAGTGCTGTGTCCCTTTGGCCATGCAGGGGGTTTTGCTAGGGAACCTCAGCAGTCTGTGAATGGAGGCGAATTTAGTCAGCTGCGTCTTCTTTCTATGATTGTGGAATCATAGAATATCCTGAGTTGAAAGGGATCCACAACAATTTTTGAGACCATCCTAGTGATGAGTGAGTCTCAATGAAAATGGCCCTATTTCAGGTCACTAGCCAATTGCATTGTATATGGCACTGAGAATGTGTTTGCATTTAGAATGAATAACACCATCCTAGAAAACTTTGAGATGTACACCAAAAAAACCTTATTATGCTATTTATACTGTTCATTTTGAAAGCATAATTCATTCAGGGATGTTTGTGACCTAAAATTTTGTAATTTTTATTTCTTTTTATATTGTCTTCATTTTTCTGGTGCTGCAGGTTATGAGAAGTATGATATGAGAAGTATTTCTGACATAAGTGCATTTCTCTTGAAATGACCTCTGATAACATGGTTACTTGAGAGAGCAGTGGTGGGAGAGTTGGTGACTTAGAGTTCAAATCACTTACTTAAGCATATTTATTATACAGGCTGCTCACATTCCTCAGCACCTTGCAGAATATTCCCCACAGGTGAAATTTGCTGTACATATACCAAGTATAAAATATATATATTTTTTTAATGTTAATCCTGTCACCAAGTCCTTCAACCACAGCAGTTGAGTCAGTTTTTTGCTGTAGGTTTCTTTTTTGTGACTCTTTACTCTGTACCATCAACTGACACAGCTGGGTCACTCTCTAGGTGAGGTTGTGCTGGTCAGGAATCTTTGGCTCGGCTCTGCCTGCAGTTATCTGCCAGATGCAGTAACTGCTGTTTTGTTCTTGTTCTGTGATTGCTGGACCCGTGAGGCGCTCAGCCCAGTTCTGCATGGGGGAAGTTGAATGAGATGAAAGAAGGACTGGTTACTGTCAGTGATGGGACATTTCAGCTGTGGCAAATGCGCAGAGAACAAGTGGGGGAATTGTTTGGGGGAAATTAGGGCTTTGAAAAGTCCAAAGTCAAACAGTTTCCCAATTAGAAATTTAAAACAAGGCCTAATGTTTGTTTTCAGCAACCTGTTAATCGTTCATCTGCTTCTGGATCTTAAATCCTGACCTAAGCCACCATTCGTTTCATGGAACCATGAAATCATTAAGAATCATACAAGCAGAGTTGTTTAGGTTGAAAAGTACCTTCAAGATCATCCAGTCCAACTGGTAACCCAGCACTGGCAAGTCTACCACTAAGCCATATCCTTAAGTGCCACATCTACATGGCTATTAAATACCTCCAGGAGTGGGGACCCAACCACTTCTCTGGGCAGCCTGTTCAATGCTTGACAATTCCTTTCTGTGAAGAAATTTTTTCCTCATATCCAATGTAAATCTCTCCTGGAGCAACTTGAGGCCACTTCCTCTGATCTTGTCACTTGGGAGAAGAGACCAACCCCCAGCTGGCTACAGCCTCCTTTCAGGCAGTTGTAGAAAGCGGTAAGGTCCTCCCTGAGCCTTCTTTTCTCCAGGCTAAACAAACCCACCTCCCTCAGCTGCTGCTCATGAGACTTGTGCTCCAGACCTCTCACCAGTTTCTTTGCTTGCTGAAGATGAGCGCTTCTCATTCTTTCTCACAGGCTCTGCTGCACATGTTCACAGGAAGCCCTGCTGTCACCATAGAGGGACCCATAAACCCCTGAGGCTGTTTCAAGGGGAACAGTTTCTCTGTCACTGTTAGTGATGGATTTTCATCCAGTTTATGTCATGATCTTTGCGTTGCTCTGGCACCAGGAGCTGGAGCTGTGCATTCAGGTAGTTTACCCCAGGGTAGTTGCTACTGATTTGGTTCAAACCTGGTGTTGCAGCCTGCACGCTGAGGCAATCTCAGTTACACCAGTTCCTTGAAGGATTGACTATTCCAGTGTGGTTTTCTGCCTCGTGTCCTACCCATTTAACTGTATTAGTCTGTTTAATGGTACCAGAAGGCCACATATTTGCTCTCTGAAGCCTCAAACAGTAGATGCATGCTTTTAAATAGTTAAATAAACGTTAATTATGATTCACAAATAGTTTTCCCCCAACTATTAAGTAATATCAAACACCGAATTTTTCAGTCAGTAATTGTTTTTCCAGCTGCTGAGTGGGACGAAGTATTCAATATTTTTACAGAGTTATTTTTGCAGCTGCTTGGCTGCTTTAAGCATAAAGTCCTATGCTATTTTGTAGGGCCTGACAGTGGGCACAAAAATCCTGTGGTGGGAGTGGAATGATTACAGTCTTCTGATGCACCCTGGTTAGCTGTGGATAGTTTGTGCTGCATCCAGATAAGCTGAAAATAGCATATTGGGCACTTTCAAAAGTTTGTGGTTTTGCAACATTTTCTCACAAAAATGTGAAGTCTTTTTCTTTCTCACCGTGTGAGTTATTACACATGTGGAAATTAGTTATTTTTTCCTTTTCAAGATCTTGAGACATTCTGTGAGGGACTCAGCCAGTGTGAATTATTTCATGAAATAGTGGTTTGACTCGTTGCACCTCCTTGCAAATAGTATAATACCAAAGGATTTTGTCTTAGAAGTGCGTGTTACGTTCTTTACACGTAAAGATCTTAAGAAAGATCTTAACAAATTTTAAAATTAAATTAAAATTTAAAATTTTAAAATATCAATTAAACCATAAGTCATGGTGATAGTGAGAGAGGCATTGTTTTCACCCACCGTGACGACTACCCTGGCAGTGAGCACATGGCTCACATTTTCCCAGTGATTCATTAGCCAAGCCAGTAAAGCATCCTAGGCAGTCTTACGCTGTGGCTTACTGGTAGCTGTTCTTCAGATGATTGCTCATGTCGACATGATGCACAGCAGTGTCAGAACATTCACTTTGGAACTTACCTTTTTTGTGCATCTCTTTTCTCTGGTTTTCCCACCAGCTCTGCTCTGCTGCCTCACAGCACTGCTGTTCACATAAGCAGTTGCTGTAACTCTGTGAAGGTACAAAGAAGAATTACCTTCTAAATATCACTGGTGGGTTTTGATGAAGCCACAATCATGAGCACAGGGTGCACAGAGGACACAGCACTGAGCGCTGGGGAGAGGATGATGTTGGTAGGGGAGGAGACCAAAGTGTGAAGGGTAAATTCTGTTTGATGTTCAGTTATGTTGGTTTTTTAAGCCAGAACAGAAAAGAAGCAGGATCAAAAGCCTTCACAAAGCAGAAGTGTGAGTGTAATGAAACGTAGTGACTAGACAAAATAAAAAAATAAAAAAAGTTCATTGTAAAACCCACCAAACTTAAATTTCAAAGCCCCAGAAGAAGAGGTGATCTGTCATCCACCCAGCTTGGACTGGGCACCCAACTGGAACTCATGGTCTGGGTTCAGTTCTCTGCCTCAGTCACAGGTTTCCTGTGTGTTCTCAGGCAGCCTCCTTCATCTGCCCCATGACTGACTTCCTCATTTTGCATTGGCGATCATCTTCCTCATGTTGATTGTGAGAACAAAGCCTACTGATGTTGCTGAAAGACATGAATGTTGTGATGGGAAGAGCCACCCTGGAGACCAGAGCAAAAGGGGTGTCCTTCCTCACAGGGGACAGTCACCCATGCTGCTCGCATTTCTGTGTTAAAGAGTAAAGGAAATTATTTCCAGATCTCAGAAGGGTTGATTTTCTTCTTTCCAAGTTTTTCAGGCCTACTTTTTTTGTGGAGTTTGGCTGCCCCAGTGCAGCAGCAGGCATTTGGAATATTCCCTGTCTCTCACCTTTCTCCTCTCAGTCTGTCTGCCTATGGCTTTGAATCACTCCTGTCTGCTCAATGCGCGCGCCCGACACAACCAGTGGGATCAGAAACATAGCTTCTGTCATCTCCCAGCTTACGTGGAGATCTCCTAACATGTAAATATGGTTGTTTGTAAGAAAGAAACCGAAGAGTGCTTGAGGCTGGTTGGAGGGGTACCAAAAGTGAGCCTAGCAGCTGAGGAAGGTGGTGCGAGCCAGTGGAATGTCACACTCACGGACTCCTGCCAAGGTGTGCACTGGCACAGTGTGGCTGCTAAGGACGCCTACGTAGCCCATCACCACCACTGGCCTTCAGCCCCTTTGCTCCTCCACTCAGTCCCTGATAAGCAAAAATATTCGTTTAAGGGGTTTTTATATACTCTCACTCAGTGCTGATGCTAATTCTGAGTAAGGAATCAGAAATGACAAGTCACATGCCTTTTGATGTGCCTTTTTATCTCCTTTGGGTTGGTTGTTAAACTTTTAAGTGTGAGGACTTCTCAGTACATGAAAACCGATGTCTTGTTCCTTCCAAGGCTGGTCAGCTCAGAGTCCCTTGCCATGAGAAAACATGTTTAAGATGTAGTGCTGTCGACACTAGGCATCCTCTCTCTGCCTGCAGTGCCTGTCCCTTTTCCCAACAGCTGAAACTGGAAATTCAGTCTGCTTGCAGCTTTAAAGGACTAGTGCCTGAAAATGCAGCAACTGCTTAGTTGTCCATTGCTGTTTCAAGCCCTCACCCAAGCTACAAATAATGAGTTATTGAGCTAATTTAGTTTTATACAGAAGTGATCTTCATCTTGCAAATCAGGAAGGCTCTTTAACGCAGTGTAATTGACTTCAGCTGTAAGATTCAATGCACTTATCTAGGATTACAGTTCAATAAAATCTAATTGTGCTGAGAGCAACAGGAATTACAGAAACACCTGGGGATTGTTTTATGCCTTTTCTGTGAACAAGGTGTGCTGAATGTCTTCTGTTCCTTATGGTTTGGGTTATAATGTTGCTTGACCTGCCCATTGGTGGGAACAGCTTAAGGTGACACCATTTAGTGTGGGGAGGTGAAGCCAAGCAGATGAAATGATGGGTGGCCTTCTTCAGTGAGCTCTCATTTCTGTGTGCCCAGCCAGAGTCAGGCTGGGGGAGTGGGAAGTAAGCAATGTCTGGTTTCATTATGATGGTGATGATAATAGGATCCATGAGGTATGTGAGATTAAAAGCCTTCTAACATTGCAGTCAAAGTCATCCACAGAGGACGAGGTCTAAAATCAGCTCAGTGCCTAAACATCCTTTTGTCTTGCCTCATCCAGTGTAGAAATAAATAAGGGAAAACAAGTATTTATTCAGTATTTCCTCTCACTATTTACCAAGTAGGAACCTGTGTAAAGCCAATTGCTACCTGGAAACATTCGCTGGCCATCGTGCATTGGCTTTATGACTGTGTGCTGCAATTATAGAGAGCCTTTTTGTCCAGGTATTAATGAGCTTTTCATCAGCCACTCTGAATAAATGGGAAAGCATTAGATTTAATTTTTCACTTGCAGAGCTTCAGGGAAAAGTACAGACTTTTTAGTGGGATGAGGACACTGGCACAGGTAGTCAGTAATTTGGGATGATGGCAGAGCAGACGGTGTGGCAAATGTCCTTGTGACACACATGAGGTGCAGACTTTGTTGTTCTCTTATAGAGAGACATCCCAAACATCAATCCTTGGTCCAAACGTAAGGCAGTGTAATTAGGAGTGCTTACCTAACACCATGCTTATTTTCTCCATTATTTCTCTCAGTTATTAATTATCCTGTTGCAAGCAGGAAAGGAAAAATGTACTTTCAGACCAAAGTAACAGATTTGGCTGGTTCCAGTACTCTGACTTCATGGGCAATAAAATACATAATATTGCTTGCTACAGCACATGCTGTACTAATCACTCTCTGTGCAACTGCCTACTTTTTACATCATTTTAAGCAAATGCCAGGACTATGAGGAGTAATAAAACAAGATAATAACGGCAGAACAGGTAGGTTTTTGTCATACAAAAACAAAAAAGACCTCAATCTCCAAAAGGACATCTTTCTTACAGGAACAAGCAGTGAGAATGGATCATGCAGGATGTCCCTGAAGCTCCTGCAGTCACGTTTTAAGGGCAGAGAAGAGAGATTGGAAATATTTTTTTTTTTTGTTTTCTGGTTATGGAGTTGACTTTGTTTGTGGCCTAATGATTGCTGGTTCTTACTACCGCTTTGGGTGATCGTTAACTGGGATGGTGAAAATACTGGTATTAAACTTCTGTTTTCAGGTGACATGAAACTGAAGAAGAAATTCATGTCATGCCTAAGGTTTCAGTTTGAGTTGAGCTGTCAGGGAGAACTAGATAGACATTTGAACATAGTCTTTGCTGTTTTGGTTAACGTTATGAGGTGATAAACCCTATTTCGCTTTGTTTCCCACATCTTTAGTTTTTAATCAAGACATTGAAGAATTGGTGCAAAATTAACTTAAAAGGAAATACAGGGGCACTTCAAAATATGCCCACTTTGCATGCATCAAAGTATTAATGTAAGCTTGTGCACAACCTGCTGGTATGCAGCAGCAGACGGCAAATGGTTTGTTAGTATTGGCAATGCTCTCACAAAGCCAAATACAATTCTTACATTTGCTGGCTTGACAGTCCAAAGTGCTTTTCATTCCTATCCATTTTTTTTCTGCTCCCTCTGTCTTCATATTGCCACCCTTGGACCGTAGTGCAGTAAAATGAAACTTCAAACAGTTTATGAAAGTTACAGTTGAAAACGTGTTTTCTTAGGTCAGGCAGATGAAACCAGTGCTAAGTCCAGTCTCTTCTCAAATCTGGCCAAAGCAGTGTTTCACCAACATTTGGGGAGTGTGACTCTCTAAAACAGCTGAAGTTGATAAAAGTGTTGTTCAGAGAAATACAAGATTCCCCAAGATGTTGCAAGGTTGATGATACTCATTGGATTCTGTGCTGAGCGGAGCTGAATCTGTATACTTCTGGACATTATTTCTCAAACATGGCTTAGATTTCATCTTGTTTAATATTGTCATAGGTTTGTTTCATAAGTGTAGTTGTGCAGTTATTTTTTACTTCAAAGAAATTGCTTTCCTGAAGATTTTTTTAAAGCAAGACTTTAATTTAAATCCAGTTCCACTCCATTCAAAAGAGTACGATTTTTGCAGATATGTCTGATATTAGTTTCATGTCCAACTGTTTACCGCAGTTAGGGAAATAAAATCTAATGTCATCTTCAGCCAGTAGATTGTTTCCTTTTCCCTTTTTGTGCCATTTGTTTTACCATTTCTTCTCATCCACAGTTTTGGATTTTGTCTATCTTCTTGTTTTAAAATCTGCTGTTATATTACTCTCAATAGCCAGTGTTTAGATGGGTCCTTCTCCATCTTCTCCAAAGCATACCAGGGTTCTCCTCCTATCTCATGCCTTGTATTTAAGAATTAGTGGCATGATGTGTAATCCATGAGTTACTGATAAACGCTGAGAGCTGTGCCTCCAGCAGTGCTGGTGATATACTCCAGCTGCTGGTAGGTGCTCAGTCTGCAGCACTGAGCTGGAGTTACTGCCAGATAAAATATAAAAATTGGGCATCATATCAGCAACATTGTTCCAGTGGAGTAGTTTAGGTCTAAGGGTAAAAGCTAATATAGACATGACCATTAATTTCTCACCCCTTCAAGGGCATACTTCTAATTAACACCATGTATACACTATTGAATGTTGCCAGTACTGTCTCCTTAATCTATAAATTTTTGGTCCATTTAACAGGGCTCTGCATACAGTCCCAGCTAAGACACCTGGCTGGTACCCATTGATCCTGGTCCTCCTGCCGCAGTCATCTCCTCTTCATTTACTCACTAATGGAGTAGCCTGCTCTTTCTGTTACATTCTCACATTGTTTCTCTAATTGGCTTCTTTTTTCTTTTGTAATGATTTTGCTATTCCCAAGCAGATTCCCTGGCAGAGGACTCAGAGTATGTCTGTCTAACATCACCCTTATCCTGGTAGTAGCAACCACTCTGTTTTGTGTCACCTTGTCTTCAGAAAACACCGCTAGAGGCAGTTGCAACCCCACTTGATCTTTCCCTATGTAGAAGATGTGAAAATACCTAATGAATCATTCTGGGGAGGTGTGACCTGCGGGATGCAGACGAGTGGGAGTGTTTATTTGTTGCAAGCATCAGAAGGGGAATCACTCAGTTATCCAAGCACCCATGTCAAAAGGTGGGAAATCAGCATGTCTGAAGTTTCACTATACCTTGATTCTTCTCCTATCTGTCTCTTCCTGGAAGGTAGTTAATTTTGGAAACACGCACAAAGAGGAGAAAAGCAGCATGTAAATTCTCAGAATTTCCTTTGGGGGAGAGATCCCGCAGGGGAAGGAGGGAACTCTTTTAATAATCTTTGCAGTATTTGATCCCAAGAAAGTGAAATAAAATCAGCGCTTCCACTGAGAGTTGGCAGCGTATTTTTTCTGTAACAAGACCGGTTCTTTGTAGTACAGTCTGATTAAGACTGTATCGAGTTGATTGAGGAGAGCAAAATCTGGTTTTGACAGATGTTTCCCATGATCTGAAGAATACAAACACTCCTGCAAGATGACAGACGGCTTGTTTACATAAGAAATCTTTTTTCTTAATTAAAAAAAAAAAAACAACCACAAAAACACACAAACACAAAGCAACATTTGGATCAGTCATTCTGATCAAGGCAGTGTCAATTATTAGGCTGTAAAGGGAACTGATGACTCAACTTAGGCACAGCATTGCGGCGATCTCCGATTTTCGGTTTCATAACAGATTCTTTTCAGGAATGCTTTTCATTCATACCTGATGTTTAAATGTGTCTCTGGGAGTGTGTATCACTTTGTGATGGGGATGTGAGAGACTGGTGTCAGTGTGCTCCAAGTGGCTGGGCAGAATTTGGGAGGCATTGCTGTACCTACGTCGGATGTCCAGTGGAAGAAGGGTCCTCTGACACATCTCATTGTGCACTCGTACCTGCACATCACCAGTGTTGTTACCATGGTAAATTTTATAGATAAGTTCACATCAGTAAAATTGAAAAGCACTTTGATTCAGAAAGTGAAATGTTTTGATGAGATCCTATGCTTAGTAATTCCAGCGAGTGCGCTTGTTAAAGCGGGTGAGTCAGAAATGGAAATGCAAAGCATTTCTCTGAACGGTGGCCGGAAATTAGCTTTGAAAACTGAAACAAAGCCCCAACCGCAGTTTTATCTATTTACCTAACAATTTTAGATCTGTGAAAATCCCTTTGACTTGGGATACATTTTGATTCTTCTTTGTAGTGCTGGTGCGATCCTTAAGCTGGATAATCAACCATGTGAGGACTGTCTTGGTGTGTCTGGCTTTTTTGGTTTAAAACATTGAGTGTCCTGTTAGTGGCTTCATTGCCTCTGGTGCTGCCATATTCTGGTATGGCTTGTGGTGCAATTTGGTGGAAATGTAAGTCAGGATGGGATGTTTTAATATTTGAGTTAACGTAACATTGAGGAAGAAAACCAGGGGAATTGGTGGAGTCACTCAGCAGCTTATTACCCATTGCATAAGTTGTGTGTGTGTATATATATGTGTGTGTGTGTGTGTGTGTATATATATTTATATATGTATATATGTATGTATGTATATATAGCACACGGGCTATCTGACTGTTCTGGCACAAAAAACTCCTCGGTTTGGGGCTGGCTGCTATCCAGCTTAGCATGGAGAGGCTTCAGTGGTCACAAGCCCTTCTGTCAGGACACAGCCCTCTGTCTGTAGGGAGAGGGCAGAAGGGGGTCATGAGCGTTTTCATGTTAGTAGTGGTTGTCTTGCTGCAAAAAATCTTAAAAATCAGCATATTGAGTGATAGATAGCAGCATTCTTTTCCTCATCCTGCACCTTTCTTCTCTGCTGACATTTTGGTACCTCTTGCTTATCCTTGCTGGAAGCTTTGGACTTGTCACTCAGCCTCAGGCAGCGTAAGGACTGACTGCTTTTCTGGCAGCTGTAGTGTGGTCTGAGGCCCATCAATGTAAATCACGGTGGAGGAGGACAAAGTAATAGATGTGTTTAAGGGACTTGCAATTCCCAAGGCAAGGCTGGTAAAGTAGAGCTCATTTCAAAGAGAAGGCAATTTGGTGATTTTTCTTAATTACTGTTTACCTAAATAAATAAATAATGCATATTCATGGCTTTAACTAGAGTAAGTTGTGTTGAAATGTTTACCTCTCCTGAGGATAGTTATTAGGGGTGGAGTGTGGGGTGCAGCAATTAATAATAAAACATTTAGATGAGATTACAGAATGTTCTGATTGGAATAGTAAACATTATGCTAGAAATAAAAGCAAATAAACAAAGCTGTCTTGAATTAAAAAAAGAAATACTATCTGAAGAAACATGCTGAACGGAAGCAGTTTGGGTGAAGGGGCCATGCCCTTGGAGCTCTTCAATATCACAGGGAGGCTTCTTCCGTCTAAAAAGCATCCCTGTGGAAGAAAGTCCCTTGTTTTGAGTCTGGAAAAAAGATTATACAAATATTGGCATCCACCCAGATTAGTGTGGCAGATGTAACACCTGTCAGCACCACTTTGAGGCTAGGGTCCATTTATTCTTTAACCGTGCAATGGAGAGTATTTTACCTGCTTATATCAGTAGTAAATAAAACCTTCATTTGCATTGTGAACCTCCTCCCTCCTTATTTTGCACATTACTTTGAACGAAATTCTTTGCTCAGCTGAGAGTTTGAAATTTGGACTCATCCTTTCATATCTTTTGGCTGTGGTTCCTTATCTGGTTAATCAGATCAAAGAGAGCCAGTGATGTGTTCAAAGATTTTTGTGACAGCTGTGTACCATTAGGCTGAATGATTAAAAAAACCCCATAATTGTAGTTTAGCACAGTAAATACAGATTGGTCTTTCAGTTTAACATACGGTTGAAGGCAAACTGTGGCTTTGACAAAAGACCTGCTGCTTTAACCCCATGCAGGCAAAGCTGGTTTGCCCCCAGCCCCTCCTGCCTCCAGATGTTTTGGGTCAGCAGAGGAGTGTGATTGAGCAATGGGTATCTGTCCTGTTGCACTAGGTTGGGATGAAAAAGAAAATAGGGGATGGGCAGAAAGTAGGTAGGGAGCACCAAGGTAACCTGTGGGGACCATTAGCCTCAAATGTCCTTGTGCATCTAGAGTGGGCTCTCTTTTCTCATTGAGCTGTCCCTTTGCAAGCTGCTGTCCTTTCTCGGCTGTTTCCTAACTTGGGCATCTTTTGGGGATGAAGGCTTCCAGACCCCCTCATCTAGACCAAACTGGTCCCTTCTAAAGTAGCTTCACAAGTGCTAGGATGCTCGCTGGCACCTAGCACACCCGGCGTGCTGCTGGCATGTCTCCCGAACTCCCCATCATCTAGAAACCGAAAAGCAAAAACTCTTTGGCTGGAAGTGCAGTCTGACTGCTAGCTGTGGTGGAGTCTTTGCTTATGTCAATCACTAGTGCAAGTCCCTGGCTGTTCTCTGAAACAGAGCAGGACGTCGAGGAACAAGCACTGGCGGATGGGCTGTCTTGTTGCCAGCACAGGTGGAGGGAATGTCCCATTGAATTTGGTGCTTGTGAGGTGTCTTCACAGCTGTTTTTTTCTGGCTGATAAATTTCCCTCAACCACATTTTGTTTCTCACTTCAATGGAGAAACCTTTTCCCTGACCCATCTGCCTGCTCTGAAGGATCTGCGAGTGGTGTCTGTATCCCAGAAGACAAGGGTATTAATGGTCGCACAAGGTGTCCTGTTGGTCCTGTAGCAGAGGGGTGTGGTTTTATAAACATGGTTCATTTTCCCCATTGGAAGAATCATTCTGGGCTACAGACAAGATTTCTCTGGACCCATTTCTATCTTCACTTTTTTTTTTCCTAAGGGTTTCTAGGGTTTCTGGGAGTTGCAGCTGCATGCCTTCTGGCAAAGCCAGCAGCAGCAAGGCTGCCAGAGCCTCGTCTGGGGTTTTGCAGGTTGAGAACATGTTGCACATACAGAATGCACAGCACAGTAAACCTGATATCAGCTCGCAACTAATTATCTCTGTATAAAAATTCCCCTGCTCGCTGTTTCGCCGTTAGAGGCTCACTGGTAAGATTTATGACTCTGGCTAAAATGAAGTACCATTTCCTTTTTCTCAGCATTACTGTGCATGGCCTCTCTGGCTTTTCTTGTTAAAAGAACCTGAGTTCACCCATGAGGAAACATATTTTTGAACCTCTTTCTCACCGACATTCTCTCTTTCTCTTTTTTGTATTTTTAACAACTGAAGATCACCTACAAAAAAATTTAATGTCTTTCGACTTTCCCCTGCTTGGAGTGAGGGTTGAGACAGAGAAGATAAGAGGCAGCTGCTTCATGGGAGATGCAGTATTTACTCACTTTCAGCCCTACCACAGATTGCATAGGCAAGATGTGTACATCCATCAACATGGGCTCCCTCTTCATAGTTTGGTGATCAACTATTGTGTCCGGGATTTGTATGAGCTAAAGGATAAGTTCTTCTCCTCATGCTGTAACATGGGGGACGAGCATTACAGCTGGAGAAAAACCTGTTTTTCCTGCCCTTATGTTGCACATGTATGTCCTCATTTGACAGGATGATGAAAATGAGACCACTGACTGAACTTTCTGAACTTGCAAATGTATGCCTGACTTCATCTTAAATCACCTTAAAATTAGTTTGTGTGACACTGTAAGGCAGTTGGGGTTTTTTTCTGAGTACAGAGGGAAAAAAGGGAGCAATGTTGAGCTGCTGCCATCTCTTCCCAGTTGCAGTTAGATGTAGTTATTTTTGTATTACAGCTTGGAGGAAAACCGGTAGAGATGCCAGATAAACCTCCCCAAAACAAACATTTGTGTTAATACTTAAATATTGTTCGTCTTTCACAGCATTTACTTATCTGTTTCCCACATGCTGAACCTTATGGGAAGCTTTTGTGGTTGATTGTGGCCTTCTTTCATTCTGTATATTAACTGTTTTCTCAATTTGCAATTTTTAAGAGAAATCAGCAGTAAAAGTCTGACTGTGATAATCCTTCAACATGGGAACATCTTTTTGGCATGGCAGGGGTGTGTTTTTGTGGGTCACGTGCATTGGGTCAGGAGCCTTGGAGTATTAACCCAGTGAGCTGTGTCATTTCATGATGACCTGGAAAGCATTCTCATCCGAGAGAACCAGCGCTGGCTAGTCTGGTATCATCTTCCAACATGCCAGACTAAGGGACAGCAGTTTCATCCTCATCACTGAACCATCTCATTTTCTCCTGTTTGCATGTGTGTTAACCATAATTTCCAGCCCTTAAGGGGAAATAAGCTAGGTATCTGAATTTTCATCAGATCTGACACAAAGTATTAGGCTGTGGCTTTTGCTGTCTATTGGTTTTACTGCATAGGGCATAAATATTCAACTCATGTCATCTGATAACCTTGCTGGGGAGGGGGTTTTTCTCACAGAATATATTAACTTTCCTTTCACACCTAGCCATTCTTTCATGAGTCATAACCCCAAGATAAAATATTTTTGATTGTGGCTTTAAGTCAAGTATATTCCAATGAGAAAATAACTCAGGTTTTACATAAAAAGATTTACAAGTTCCTGTGGCGGTACTCTTGAACTGCAGCCTTATGCCTTCTAGCCCTGCCTGGTTGATGTGTCACAGACCTAACTGCAACCAGAGGACAAGGAAGGGTGGGAAATTCTCCCTATGCACATTCCTCAGCTTCTCTGAAAGTTTTCTCTTTAAGCTTCGTTGCTTTTTTAGGTGTAGCTGGTGAAAATCCAGTTTTCAGACTCTGGAGCGCTCCAGGGCAGCAGCAGCTGCCTTCCCCTGCAGCCAGTCAGCCAGCAATGGTTGTATTGAAGATTCTCCTGGTGACTTCAGTCACAGTTTCTGGCTAGGGTAGTTCCTGACATAATTTTGCCCTTACTGAGGGAATAACTCTATCTCATCTCCTCTGACTGCTGACACAGCTTACCCAGATAGGGACGCACTGCAGAGCTGGTCCTCGCAGCTCTGGGATGCGTGGGTACCTCCCTGTTTGTGGTCCACACCTCCTTGGTTGTGTTGGTTTTCTTCATCCCACCTCTGGACGCTGGGAAAGAAGCTGCTGTGCCCTTTTGACTCCTGTTTTGGCTGTCCCTGGTTAAACAGTGCACGTGGGAACAAGCAGGAGTTATTTCTTGAGTGTGTTCTTTCCCTTTAGAAGAACTACACAGGTTATTTTGAGGAAATTAGGTGCACTGAGGGTGAAGCAGACAGTGTCTCTTTTGTGACATAGGTATCGATATCATCTTGGGTTTAATTTACAGATTTCAGGGAGATCATGCAATAGATTTGAGGAGCACTGCAAATGCCTTCTCAGCCTCAGGCAACCCTTCCAGCTACAAATGTTCCAATGAAACTACTTCAACCAGAAAGAAATTACACGCAAAATGTAAGGAAAACACATTTGCTGATCTGTGAGGGTATTGCATGTAACAAGGTGGGATCCTTGACTTCACTGGGATCAATTTCTGTACATAGTTGTGTAAGTAGCATCATTGCACTCCACCAGGTGAGGCACTGCTTCAGAAAACACCAGCTCTGTTTGCACACCTGTGCTCACCACTCCCAGCTCGCAGGTGCTCAGCGTTCCTTAAATATTTTTTCCTCTTGTCCACATCTGAGAGAAGCTCACCAACTGGTCTCCTTGTGTGGGTCATTTTACTTAGCCCTTATTTTACCCACCTGTGCTGAACATCGGGATAAACAACCCACTGTGTATTTGTTGCATTTGTGTGTTTGTTGCTCTCTTCCCTCATGGCCCACCCAGCATCTCCAGGCATGACTACACAATTTTCTGTGCTTGAAACATCTTTCATGACAAGTGGAGTAATACCCATGTACATTCATCATGCCCTTCTCAATTCACCTTTCTTGGTTTGTTTGTTTCAAACAGAAGAACTTGCCAGTTTTCCTCCTTTTAAGCATTAAAGCCCTGTTAAAAACAAAACCTCTCCTTTGAACACTCTCTCTGTATAACAGAAATCCAGACTGGAAAGTGTTTCATTGAAGCAAATGGTTTTTCAACTTCGTGCATTCTTCTGCCAGTTAGAGTGTCTGGTGTGTCTTCCTTTGCATTTGCGTACCTCAGTGCTAATTTTAGCTGCCAGGTGGTATTGGAAGCCATCAGAAAAGGGGAGAAAGAAGATAACCTGGTTCAAAAAAATTTACAAGAGGTTGTTAAATAATACAAGTTTTTTAAAAAATCAAGCAGATTTACACGGTCCAGTTGGAAGTATTGTTATTTTTCTAGATTTCTTTGCAAGTTCTTAAGGCAGATGCTTCTTTGCTTCTTTTTAGAATAACTATAAGGTTTTCTTGCAACCTCCAAGACTGCAGGAGTTGGTTCTTCAAGCTGGTGTAGGACAGTGATTTTGTGGCCTCTCATGACCCTGTTAACTGATGGCCTACATGTGCAGGTCTGTGCTGAGAGCTGAGACCTTGATGTGAGCAAGCCTTGGAGCAAGAGTACATCCAACCCTGCCTAAGATCCAGCTCTTTCCCAATGCTGTAAACCTGGCTGATCAGCCTGTTAAACTGCTGAAATTCCTCTTCAGTAGGTGCACCATTGGCTCTTCATATGAACTCAATTTTTATGTATTCCTGTAAGTTTGCAGCCGTAGTAACAGCTTTGCCTTTAATACTTTGCCTGTTTCAGGAAAAGTCTTTTGTCGAATGGAAAGCATGAAGAAGCCCTCGTGCTGAGCATAGGCAGGGGTTAAGTTTCATTCTACCCTAAGCTGACCCCTGAGCAGAGAGATTCCTGCTTTAGTCTTTTAGATCATGTGTAAAACCTGATGCTGGCTGGATCATCCTGCATAGGGCAAGAATATCTGGGGAACATGGGGAGAGGTATGGAGTGAGACATTCGCAGAAGGGAATGAAATGTTTGGGATGCAGCCTCATGCTTTCTACAGCAGTGAACATCAATCAGACCTTCTCAGAAAAGCTTCAGGGGTGCTGAAAGTCTTCTTTCCCCCCCAACCCCCATGCCCCTTTTTTTTTCTTGTTTCCCTATTCCGAACTTCTGTTTATTCTTTTTTTCTTCTGATACACCATGGCATGTGCAATTTTTGCTCAGGAAACTAAGTTATCCTTGAAAACACAGAGACTTCCCTGGTTTTAGTCCTTTGGCCACTGAGTAAGCAACAGTTATTTTTGTTCTACCAGTGATTTATGACTGAACAGACTTAGAGTTTATATTTTTAGGTTTATAGGCAATTTAAATAATGTATATTGGTGACCATAAATATTTGGTACTCTTACAATCTGTAAATGAATGTTATGCCCAGTTGGAAAAAATTGTATAAACTAAAGAGACACAAGCACTGTGTTCCTAGCACAGCCTCATGATTCTTTTCAAGTGCCTAATTAGGTAATCCTTAAAGGTAGCAGGAGTTTGAGCATCTGTTGGTAAACCATCTAGAAGAGTGCCATCCAGAGGAAATAACCTGCTTTCCATAAGCGAACCAATTCTCAACAAGACTTGGAGTAAAATGCAGTAGGATCGCTGCTCAGAAAATATTGAACTTTTTTTACCAGGAGCAGCATACTTAGAAAAATAACCACCAAATCTCTCTTATTTGAACTCTGTTTTGTTTTGGTTTGGTTTTTTCCCCCACTTTTTTATGGAGTCATAAACAGGCATTAGTCATAATAAATAGACACAGCAGACATCACTTGAGAAAACAGAACTTTTTACTGAAGAGTTAATTTTGCATGTTTTAAAAAAATAAGAGTAGTTTTAAAAAAAAAATCTAAATTGTCAGGATTTCTTTTCCTCTTCCTCACTTCCCTCTTTATCTGGCTTTAGTTTGTGGTAATCCTGCAGACAGAGCCTTTGCAGTGATCCTGTGAAGACAGATACATGCCACTGCTTGTACTGCTGCTGTCCTCTTCTGTTCAAAACAAAACCATCTTCCTTTCCACTCCCAGTTGCCAACTTCACTCAAGTAAATACTAGTTAAGCATTCCAGTGTTTTTTTCCAGGAAAACAGTAAAGTGTTGGGCACTGGCAACTTGAAAACCTCAACTTGAGAACCCCTGTAGCTTAAAGCTGATTACTTCTCCTTCCACAAGTATTTCCTCCCCAACCACTTCACAGTGTGACTGCTTCCTTGATAGATGGGGGAAGCCTTTTCCAGAGTCTGGGATTGGGATTGTGCTCACTGTGGGATCTGGGCTGTGTGGTGATGCTGGGATTTGGCTGCTGGGGGTTTCACCCACCCCTGCTCCAGCCCCCTGGCCCCAGCCCTGCTCTCACCAGCCTTCCCCATCCCTGAGTGCCTCTCCTCCAGGGACTGAGCCCTGAGTCCCTTGCACAGAGGTGACAGCACAGTGAATTTTCTGTGGGCAGATGAACATTTCATTCTCTCTCCAGTTTTCTTTTGACATGGACTGGCGTGACAGGTAGCTTTGCTTTAGGGTGGCTGCAGGATTACGGCACACATCGCATCAACCCAGGAATACCAAATTACTCTGATGGTGTTTCTTCTCTGAAGCTCACCAGAGTAAAGGAGAAACAAAGGAACAAATTTTATGTTCCTAACCTAAATTCCGTAATAAAATCAATGCAAAGCTTTGACAAAAGCCAGTAGTAATTATTATTTAAAGCCTACTAGATAAATTTACTGATTTTGTTGTAACTCCTTTCTGATGTGATGTGCAGTTTCATAGAACCACAGGGTGATTTAGGCTGAGCTTTAAAGCTTATCTGGTTCCAACCCATCTGCCATGGGCAGGGTCAACTATCACTAGACCAGGTCACTCAAAGCCCAATCCAGCCTTGTCCTAGAATACTTCCAGGGATGGAGCATCCACAGCTTCTCTGTGTAGCCTGCTCCAGTGCCTCACCACTATCACAGTAAAGAATTCCTTTGTATGTATGCGTAACAATGCACGTACCTGCAGTGTGATCTGGTGGAATAATTACAGAAATATTAGTTTATCTGTTCAGTAATTCTTTTCAGGGGCCTCATACTATGCAAATGAAAGGAAAACATGGTCTTTGTAGGAAGGTATTTACAGCTTAAAGGTTTGACAAAGTGTGAAATGGACATAAAGTAATTGTCATGTTTGGCATAAAGACCTTCTATATTTAAGAAAAAAGATGTCCCAACATGTTTTTTTGGAAGGAAAAAACAAAGAGGTGTTTGTAAAGATTCAGTGCTTAATTTTTTTTAATTCGTGCCTTTATTTTATTTTAGGTTGCTCCAACTGAGTTGCCAGAAGACTGCCCTATAGAACTTTGGAGGGTCACTTCTTAATGGATTGCTGCAGCCTCCTAATTTCTCCATTGATCCTGTTCCCTGCATCGTGAGAACATTTTAGCCAGCACAGAACCTAGAAAAGTTACATGTAAGTCATGATTCCAATTCCTTTCTATTTAAAGAAAAAACGAAAGAAAAAAGGAAAGAAAAAAGGTCTTGGGAAGGCCAGGTAGAGGCAGTAAATATCACACTTTAGAAAAACACTGTAAGAGCTGTAATTCAACTGCAAACATTAGGTGGTGAATAAATTGTTATTGAAGTAGTTACTTGCTTTTTTAACCTAAATAGTGATTGTCATTTTGACGGCTTTTCTAAGTGTTCTGCTACGAGGGTAAACCATAGCAAGAAGTGCTTAAAAATAGCTCTGTTCGCCCCACTGCTCTAACTGCGCTTTGTTTTTCTCTGCGACGGGCTGCGTGTGTGTACACTTACCGTGGAGTACTCTGCCAAAGCTGCACGTGCTCCATGTCGGTTTGGAGGCCATCATCTGCCCAACAGGACTGCAGGCACCCTTCTATTTCTCCCATGATAAAATCCATACACTTCTCCTTTCGGGTTTCTGGAGTATTTCCCTTAGAGGAGCTGCTTCATCCCCATGCCTTCTGTCCCAAAAGGCTCTGTAAGCATCAGAAGTATCTTCATTGCTACCTCCAGCTCCTTCCAGGTGGAATCAGTGCTCCACCTGACAGTAGGAGGGTAAAGAAAGTTGTGCATAGATCTACTAGGAACAGATTGAGGGGACTGCAGATCCCTTCCTAACTTCTCAGCAGGAGTAGTAGTCCCCTGTGCTTGTTGTGCTTTGATATTTCACCCAAGATGGGGAGCAGCTTATGATCCTCTGCACGTATTTCATCCCTGAGCCCACAATGACTGAGCCTTCCTCTGAAACATTGCACAGCACAGCCTGGCATAGAATCAGTGGGGAGAAACTGATTTGACACTTTGCAGTTTGTCAGCAGTTCTAACCCTGATTCTGGTTTCTGGACCACTACAAGGATGGCATGGATGTGATGATCTGTGCTCTATGGAGGGTGGGACACCCCAGAGCTGACAAGTTTGGGGAAAGGCTTCAACACAACTTAATTTCATCAATTTTTAAAACAAAACCAAACTGATTTGTGGTTAAGAGGTTTTATCTTTGGGATGGTGTTATAGAGTAGCTTGGCAAAAGGAGGTAATACGAAATTGCGGTTCACAGTGTGGCACTGTGCACGTTAACACCCTTGTTTGTTCACTGCAGTAACAAATGCATATGATGCAGTTTACTCAGAACAGGTCAGTGAAGCAGACCACTCCTTACTGGTCAGTTTTTATTGAATGCTTACTAATACCATTCTTAATATTTCGAACTGATCTGTATGTAATACCACTTCTAAAAATATATGAGTATTTTGGAACCAAAGCATTTACATTATAAATATACCTTTACTTGAAGTACTTTGTTTGCTTATGTGACTCTAAAAGATTTACTAAAAAAAAGAAACATCTTCTGTGAAAGGAGGATTGCATTCTTTAATGCGTAAGGAAATTCAGTTTTTAAAGAGAGGAATTTTTTTTTTCTGGTGTGATGAGTATCCGCAAAAACAGTGGTGAAGTCATAGGCAGTAGAGAAAGTCTGGGTAGTAACAGAATTCACTGTCAAAGAGGCCTTACAAGGTGTGAGTTTGATTTAGTTTTCCAAAAAAGGGAGAGTGTTGCCATTTCCTTGAGGGTCTGGCATTCTCTGGTGCAGTTATTAATCAAATCCCCCTTAGCAGATTCGCCTGACTACAGGAAAATTTTGGATCTGGCTTGAAATTTGTTTTTAGTGCTTGTCTTAAGGGAAGAAGACTTGAAAATATGAATTGTAACAGCTAGGCAGGCAGTAAAAGCTTGTTTTTCATTAGTCCTACTTAGCACTATTCCCATGAGGTTTGGAAGCCTTATTCACAAATTTTTGCAGGCTTTTCTCATGATGTTGGAAAAGCTTATCATTAGGCATCTTGCAAATTCACTATTTAAAACACTTCCAGAGGAACTAACTTCAAAAATATCATCCTTGGTGGGGGACTTGAAAAAGCAGACAGAAATGGGAAAGAAAAAACCTCACTCATTCCAATAAGCACATGGGAAAATTTGTCTTGCTTTTTGTTGTGCTACAAATAATCAGATGTCTCCTTTTCAAGGAACAAAATCAGGTCTGAGGACCAAATGAACTTGAAAATCAGTATGCGGATATAGGAGTCATCATCAAATATGTGCTTTTCCTTTTTTTTCTTTCTTCTTTCTCTTTTAACTGTCATTATGTGCTTGAGCTGTGCATCATTTTTAAAGCATGGTGTGTTTTAAACTCTAGCTCCTAGAAAACCCATGCATCAGCTCACAGCCGTTGGCTGGGGCTGCACCCGTCGTGTGTGCAGATCCACGCCGGCACAGGTAGACATGAGGGCAAGCTGCCCTTGCTTATTTGTTTTCTCTGTTTCCCATTGTCTGGCTGTTTTTGATGACAGACTCTGCTTGTAACAATTACCTCATTATAACAATTTCCATAGAAAGAAATGGACTTTCACTTGTTAATTAGCCCTGCTGGAAAGAGCAGTTGCACAAGGTTGACCCAGCTGTAACAACTGTGTTCTTGTTGCTTTTCCCACGGTGCAGTGGGATAAATAAGTATTCCTTTTCTCCCTTCCATTTATTATTTTGTTTCTATAATACTACTAGGATGCTGATGGATAAAATCTCCATAAAAATAGTACTTACTGATGTGTGAATTCAAAAAGCAGAATGTCCCTTGCTTGTTCTGACAGAGCATATTGCAAAACTCTGTTATGCTGCATGTGCCAAGGTAGTAAAGAAAAACCCATTTCTCCAGGTTCTCTGGGAATTAATCCTGGGTGGGTTAGACTAAGTGTATTGTAATGTGGGAGTACAACAGTCGGGGAGAAGCTGTGCTCTCTGCTGAGAGGCTCTTTCCATTTGTTATCCCAAACAGTCACAAATGACAGAGAATGTACAGAGCAGCGTCTTGGAGCAGCTGCTGGGGCAGGGCTGCTGGCATCTGAGTGGAGACAGGTGACTATTCCTAGCAGTATCCATATTCTCACATTTCTCATTTTGTTTTAGCCCTGAGTATTTTCCTTTAAAAGCAGCGAAAATAACATCCCAATCAATGTCCTTCTGCATCTCATAAAAAGACCAGATTGGTACTGTTTATCCAATGTTGTGAATTCAGCAAGGGCCTATAAGTGGTTTAAACAGGATAAAAAAATAAGGCAAGCCAAAACTCAGAAAGTTCTGTCTAGAAATTTCGTATTTGTTAGGTATGAGCTCTTCAGAGTACTTAAAAAAATTCAGAAAGATTTCTTGAAATCTATGCTATGCCCATCACTAGGCAGATGTAAATAATGTAAAATTTTAAATATGCAGATATTGGTGGTTGAATGTCTGTCACCCGCCTACCACCACAGCCTGGGAAAAATGTAAGTATTTTAAAATCTGCACTTAAAGGTCAAATAACTTGACAGAATTCAGAAGAAAAGCAGATTTCTGAAGGCAAAATTGTATCACTTTGTACATTGACTTTCCAAATACTCCTAACCATCAGTAGCAAACCCTCTTCTCAAGTGCCAAGACCATTCCTGAGGACATTGTCAGGTTTATCTTACTGGATGAGAGATGTGGTCATGTCTATGTTTCATGATTTTTCTGGTACATTTTCCTGTTGGAGTGCTGTTTTCATAGGGGTGAAGGCACTTTCTTACCCATTTTATGGTACTGGCATATCAGGACTCTGTACCTTGTGCCACCAGCGTGTGGAGTGTCTCCTGCCTCCGGGACCTTCACAGGCTCCCATGGCATCCTGTCCACTGCCCGCTGCTAGCAGCTCTGTGTCAGTCCCTCGAAGTGATCAGGTGCTTCTCAGCACTGTCAGTGCCTCCGTGCCTCAGCCAGGCTGGTGGCCAGGGACAGCTTTTGATACAAACACATCTGTTGACTAAATATCACTTTGTTTATATGTGCAGATGTGTCTGTATATATAAAAATGAAATATATTTATAAACGTTGTATACGTGTATACATATATGTAAGTATACGATTTTTTCAAATAAAATTTGTATCTGGACAAATTCATGTCCTGAAAAGCGCTGGTGTGGCTTCAGGGAGGGCGCCTGCACGTGCACACCACCGCATGTGTGGGTGGTGAGCCAGTGTCCCTTCCTGGAGGTTTCTGCCCAAGACCCCGGTGTTGGAGGCATCCCCATCCAGACACATGCGATGGCCACGGGCTGTGTGGCTGGGAGGAGCGCTCTGCTCGTGTTCAGCTGTTAACAGCAGCAGAGGACAGCGGAGTTTGTTGCAGTGTAGTGTGCCATCTGAACCCGGATTGCTCTGACACCTCTCACCTTGCTGCCATTGACCACAGGTTGGTTTGTTCGTCACCCCAGCGGTGCCACGGGCTGCGTGGGCACGCAGCATCATTGATCTGTTTACTCGGCATTCCCCGTGTGGCCGCCGTGTTGTGGCGAGGACTTTTATTTTTTGCTGTGGCAGGTGACAGCGCGGGTGTGTGTGTGTGTCAGCCCAAGGGACTGAGTCACAGCCCTCCCTCCACCCAGGGCCAGCGGCACTTCCCCTTTCCCGGTGGGGTGAGATGCCAGCCCATCTCCACAGGTCATCTTACCAGCCTGTACGTTGCATTTTTTTGGTTTTTTACAGAAAAGCCTGAGAGACGGTGACAGCAAGACCAACTTTCTCTGTAACCTAAACCAGTGAAAAGTAAAATCCATCTCACCGCATCAGTTTTGTTTTCACTGCTGGCTCAACCTCTCCTCTCCCTCTGGCAGAGCCCTGCACAGTCATTCAGTGCCCGGCTTGGTGGTGGTGTGGTTGTTAGCTCAGTGGTGTATGACCCATTTATTTTCATAATACTTAGATACCCGCGCTTCTGCGGCGTTCGGCACACAGGTCCTGCGACCTAAATCCTCGGCAGAAAAGCGCACACCTGATCCCAGCGGCGTGCGTGGAGAGCAGCCCGCTCTGCCCTCGCCTTGTCAGGAGCTGCAGGAAGGTGGTGTGCTTTTGGGTCTAGCAGGCAATTGATGAGCGAGGGCAGGTAAAGGTACATTTTTCTGGAGCTAGCACTTTGTCTTCGATCATTTAGTTAAGTATTGATTGCTAGGTGGTGGGACATGTTTCCTGTTACGAAGTACAAGGAGTCGAGACGTAAAAGCGTTGTATTGGATCGTTTTCTCGCTATAATAACCTGCACTTTCTGCGACAGCAAGATGATTAATGGCACAAGATTGTTCACTCTCAACATCTCCAGACATGGCATCACCCTCGTGTTGGGTCTGGTCTTAAGATGGATCTTTCTTCCTTTATTTCTTTTTTACTCAGTTAGTTGAATTCGTTTTCTGTGGGTTTTCAGATGATCATTAGGTTTATGCTTGTGTTACTTTCTGTAAATGGAAAGAATCAGGCATAGGACACACAGGAGAGTAAACTGGCATCACAGACCTGAGAGTTTTAGGTATAAAATTAAAGAGTAATTTGCAAAGTGACTTGAAGTAAAGTGGATTTAAACACAATGAAATCATCCTTGACAGCAATTTGTTTGAAGTTCTTCTACTGTTATGAGTGTAAAGGGATTTTTTTTTTCTAATTGCCAGTTTCTGGGTACAGTATTCAGCATAATTTCTCACAGGTAAGTGAAGCATTAACTCCTTGTACCTCAGTAGTTTGGGCAATGGGGGAAGAAAATGAGGGTTAGGGGGAAGCACCTTCTCTACTTCATCATTTGAAAATCAGTCAGTGGTCAGCTAACTTAGTGAAGGACTTTACCAGGGACACTGGTACTGGGAAAAATGTGTGAAAATCCAGCAGAATCCTGGACAGTAGATAGGCACAGCATGTGAAAAGTTGTCTTCAATGTTTCACAGAATATAATAGCAGTCTAGATATAAACTGGAAAAAAAAGTAACAGCAACCAGCTAGTTTGCATTCCTTGTTCAGATGAGCCATGAGTTTTGGGGCTTTTACATTTATATACTTTTGCTGTAGGTGTTGGAAGTGTGGGTGGCCACGAAAAAGCAGTGGTTACAATAAGATTTTCCATTTATTGCCCTTTGTGTACGACTAAAAATAAGATTCAAATGCTTCAGCATTTGTGGAGCAAGCATAATATTTCTCTGAGCTCTGATGACTGGCTTGCCTGCAGCTTCAGCTCTGTCTGGTGGGTGAGTCCTAGGTTTTAATGCTTGTAAATGGGTCTGTGTTGGAAGGAGAGTCAGAGCTTACTTGTGGTGTGGTCTGGCTGTGTTAATTCATCAACTTGTTACTGGAAAAAAAAAAAAAGTAGATAGGCTTAGTACATAAGTTAAAGGTGGTGATGAAAGAATTTTGGAAGCAGAATTGTTCTGCTGTCTGGAAAAAGCAGCTTTGGAGAGGAATGAAAGATCTTTAAAGTCAAAACTTTCAAAACTTCAGTGGTGTACCTTGAATTGTTGATCCAGAACTTCATCTTCTGGCAAAGAAAAAGTGAAGCAAGAAAAAAAAAAGAAATCTATATAAATCTGCTGAGCTTGAGAAACAAATTCTCAGGGTTAACTTTTGGCAGATAAAATCCTTTTGGTTTGCTTTTCAGGGTGACTGTTGAAATACACTATGTGATGCTTTTCCAGGTAGTTGCACTGGTTAGGAATCCACTAAACCAGATGCGGTATCTTGAACTACTAAATGTGTTCTGACCACATTAATTGATATGTCAGCTCATGGCCAAGAGAAATATTAAAGAGAGATGTCAGTATATGCAGGGAAATTCGTAGCTTCATGGTGTCAGCTTTGGTGCTGTCCCAGCTTCACTCATTAAGTAGCTGTGGCATTTCCAGAGAATGAGTGTGCCTGTGCATGTCAGGCTTCTCGGTCTGATGTCATTCTTGTGATGGATGAGAGGAGAGAGCATCTATCCAAGAGCTGCAGGACCCAAGGTAGAGGCTAAAAACTTGCGCTCTGCTGTGTGGCAGCTTAAGCATCACTGCTTTCTTGTCGCTTCATGACCTTCCCAGCTTTGCCAGGCTTTGCAGGGTAGTAGAGGTGTTGGTCTTGAGAACTGGGCTTTATAAGACAATAGGTTTTCACTCTGACTAACACCACGTGGTGCGGAGGATGTGGGGTGCTGGGGGCACTTAGACGTACACGCGCTTGTTCCATGCACTAGTCACTCTGTCAATGGTGAGTCTGTCATTAGGCAATATGAAATCCCTTTAAATTTGCTTGGTGTAGTCCTCCCTCTCCTCCTATTAGAGCTCAGTGCCTGTCATTGCTATCTTACTTTTGTCTTTCTGCTGAAATGCTCCTTTCTGCTGAAATGCTCCTTTCTGCTTTCACATCTGTGCCTGCTCGTTGGACCGGCTCTTGCCTTGATACAAAGTACAAATGGCAAGAGAGCTGATGCAGTAATCAAGGCTTCAAATATTTAAGATGGGAACGGGCAAAACTTCAGCATTTATTAGTTTCCCCCACAGTGGTTGCTGCAGGGAATTACATTACCTCTTTTATAATCACCTGCATGTCTCAGTCCTGTAGGTGCCCAGGTGCTGACAAGGGGCGTAATCATTTGCTGTAATATTCTTCTGTGGAATTTTCCCTTTTTCAGTACAGTTGTAGAGGTGGGGTTTTTTTCTCCCCACCCACCCTTCTTTTTCTACTGCTGTGCCTGCTGCAGGTAAGTTCAAACCTGATGGCTTTGAAGATAATGACGGGAGAGAGTGCAACGTGTGCGTCATGTGGCAGCGGCACTCCTGTGCCGATTGCTGCTGCTGCGCTTTCCAGCGGGATGAGACATGCTGGACTCTTCCAGGGGTATCACCACACAGGCTATTTTTAGAGATGGCACATTGGGTGCATTGTGCAACTATCAGTACCCACTGCTGTGCTCTTCATTTTTTCCCTTGTATGGTGATGAGGTTTTTAAGGTGTTTGCCTTTCTCTTGAAGAGGTAAAAGGATCTCTTTTTGATTTTTTTAACTACTTGTAGAGCTGCTCAGGGGAATCTGTGACGCTGTCTTTTCTGTACACAGTTTGGAGGGAACAGTCCTACATGTGGCCACTAAATTAGGATTAGCGCAAGTGACACAAACAATGTGGTTGTGATTTTCAGCTGAAGAGCTCTAACACCCTTTCGGGTTGCAGAGCAGAACTGCTACCTTGGGAAACCCCCAGCTTGTTTTTGGCTTTTTTTTTTTTTTTTTTTTTTCAACTTTGCCACAGAAAACAAGCTGTAGTCAGGCATTTTTACAGTTGCCATAAACACTTTCTGTGGCTCTCATCGTCTGGAGTTTTTTGAACAGCCACCTCATGCTGTACTGTGAGACAGTGAGAGCAGCAGATGCTTTGGGATGTAGTGCAGCCTCACAGTGGGAACAGAGCTGGACACAGAAGTGACTGGTGGCTTCTGTCCATTGCTGCTGGAGGAGCAGGGCTGGCCAGTCACAGGCTCCTTATCACAGTGCTCAAATAATGCAAAAACATTAGCAATGGAGATTTGCTGTAATAGTGTATTTTAAGTGCGTCTCTGCTCTGCCAGCTTCACTTTTAATGCACTCGGTTAAGGAATGCTTTGGAGGTTGCTGCTAATGGATGGATCTCTCAGAAAATTGGAATTTTGAAATAAGATTGACACTTTGGAGTGAGAAATATAAATCTAATGAGAGTATTTCAGCAGAGGTTTGTAATTAGGGATGAATGGAGGGAATTTGTACGCACAGTCTGCAGAAGGGCACAATGGAAGGTGAAATTGCACCCTCTGTGCTGAATGAGGGATGAAAGCCAATGTATCAGTGTCATGGCATGACAGTGTAGAGTATAAATGATACTGTCACTGAGTGCTGCAGAAGGTATCAAGGGAATTCCACTCCAGTAAATTACATTACTTAGACAGACCTGAAGGCATTGTGTCTGAATGATTGGAGGGAAAAAAGGTTGTCAGCACAAAGCAGAAGATATTACAGAACAACTGGCTGCAGGCTTGGAAAGCAGTTTTTTTCTGTTGTTTACCATGCAGAGCTTTTCAGATGCTATTTAATTTTTTTTTTTTTTGGTTGAATTACAAATGTATTGATGAAGCAAAAGTATTTTTGAGGTGGTGCTTGGAGTGGACACCAGCCTGCAGCAAAAGGTGTGAGCATGCACAGCTCCCATTTTTTCATTACAAATTGGGACTTTTTCAGACTTGAGAAAAATCTAGTCATGTGTTCCCAGCTCAAGTAGTGTTTTTTAATGCATTGCTTCATTTCACTGAGGGCTTCCATTTTGGCCTGGATTTTGCTTGTGAGATAATTCTAGCATAGATTTGTAGAGAGAGATGGGTTGTTACTGTTCTCAATAGCAGTGAGGGGCTGGACTGTGGTGAGGAGCAGCAGATCACAGGACACAAACTTTAAGGTCTCCTTTAGAGGCGTGGTGAGGTCCATGATGTGGGCAGGTAGGAGCATGATGTCATGGTGACAATGGAGCAAAAATCCAGACTTACCCTTTCAGCATGTATGCACATGTATGCACTAATGTAACACAGTGTGCTCCTTACACTGTTCTGCTTTTTGCCCACCAAGCCCCACTGCTAATGCCAGTCCCAGCCACAGGGATGGTGTTGAGTAGAATAATTATTTCTCACAGTTTTATTCTCTGTAATGACCTACTACATCCACCAGCACAGGGACAGTACCTTAGAGATGGGTTTAACTGCTTCTCTGTCTCTGACCTCACACACAGACAACGCCTACAAGCTCCTGTAATTTCCTAGTTTGCTCATGGGTGAGACAGTCCAGCTCCCACAGTTCTTCCAAATGGCTGCTTGATGATAAAACATCTGTTCCCCAAAGATGCTGCATTTCATCCCGTGGTACATAATAAGCTCTGCTTATCTTGGGGCTTCTTGTAAAACTTCAGCAGTCTTTGTCCTTCTTAAAAACGTACTTTCCCTCTTGTGTACTCATAAAAAACAACACTGAAAGTACCTGCTATAAGTAATGATAACGGAGCAGGCTCCATTCCTTCTTTCCAAAACTTGATTTTTGGCAAAGCCCACGCAAGGCAGGAAGATAGACGTGCAGCACAGTTTTAGCAGTCCATTCCCACATGGGAATGGTGATTCAAGTTGTGGGAGCATTAGCCAGGAAATATGGCCAAACTGAAGGGTGCTGACTCTAGGAAGATAGCAGTTCAAGTGCTCCCATGGAAAGGCTTCAGCCCTTTTTGTAGCTGGAAACCAAAGCATCAAACCCACAGGCTGTGTGGAAAAGCAGTCAGGCATCTGTGGAAAAGAAATTGCCCTTTGTGGGATGGGATTCAATAGTAGAGCAATTTACTCTACTGATGGGTCCTGATCATAGCCAGAGGTGAGTGGGAGGAAGCACAGTGCAATTTCTATTATACCTCCTGCATTGCAACTGGGTTGGAGTAGTCCAGGGTGTAGGACTCTGTCTGTCTGGATAAAAAAGGTATTTCAAATATTAGAGATGTAAAGTTTGTCCTTAGACCATCATTGTAATGGGAAACTACTATGCCTGCTTGAGCACCTGTTTGTAGTAGGATTAAAAACCTGCTGTCACTCACTTTTTCTGTGGTATTTTGTGTCAAAAGCTGGCATTTTGACACCTGTGGTTTTTTGCATGTTGGGAAAGCAAATGCTTTTTTCTTCTATTTAGTGTTATTTGTTTGGTCATGATCAAACTGTGTTTTCAAAATGTGTTTCTCTGTAGGCATCCATTAATCCATGGAATGTCCATTAATTCTTACAGCTCTAGCTACTTATATGAGGCCATTTTGCTCTTCCCATGCTTGTCCTGCAGCACGAATGCCTATAACCAGCACCTGTGAAGTCACCAGGGCCATTCGTGGGAGTGATAAGTGCAAAACTGGATTTTAAATGCTGCAAAGTTGTGTGATTGCAAGAGTAGGATAAAGCAGGAGAAGGAATGACCAAACTATGCCTTAGGGAAGACTGGGAGACTAACCAGTATTGCTTTTACTGAGAGAGATATTGAGCCTGCTCTCTCAGATCGGTATCCCCTGGCAAATGTATTTTGTTGTGTAAATGGCTCCCTGTGGTCCCAGAAGACTATCACTATCTCTTCTTATCTTGTACAGTGGATTTCTAAATAATCACTCTTGGTGCGGGAAAGCTGCGGTTTAGTAAGTGTAGCTTGCTAACGAGTCAGTGGTTTAATCTTAATTCTCACTCCTCGTGCTTTTGATAACACAGGGCTATAAAGTTTGACATTGTAGAATCTTCTGTGTAAATTCTGATTTGCTTGGCAAAAAATCAGCCTATTATTTTCAATTCCCCTCTTATCATTAGTGTTATTAAACTGACGATTGATGTGTAAAAACTGCCATTTGCATGAAGTTCACAAAACTGCAATAAAAGACACTTTTGTTCTGACTTGGTAAGGAAAGAGAAAAAAAAAAACAGCTAAATAATGCTAGTTCTAACAGCAGAGATGTTCATATAAAGACATGTTCTGAACAATAAGATCGTTTATCCATGTATGACATAAATACATCGGAATTTAAATTATGAGAGATCTTGTGAAATGCAGCAAAACGCACACCACTGGCATTGTGAAGTTTCCCTTCTCTAAAGCCCTGTTCTCAGGGAAAAGCAGCTTTACTTTTGCTTTGAAAATCCATTATCATAAGCCTTTTTTTAAAAAAACGTTTGTCGTAGTGCAATATTAAAGCAATTTTATACCCTAAAAGCAGCTCTTTCATAAGGTAAAATGCAATCCCATGTGTGTATGTAATTGCGGTTTATAATACTTCACACAGCCCTAATTTTCCCAAAATTAAGAAAACCACTAACCTTTTTAGGCTTTCCTTTTCCTAATTGTTTTTTGTTCTCCGTGTCTTTCTTCCGCAAAATATTCTTTTTTTAAAATCCCTGCTCAGGAGAAGAAAAAAAAAAAAAGACACAGAACACTCTCTGGATTCATTGCAAAACACTGCTTGAAGGAAGCCTTTTAAGAGTTTAGGTTAAAAAGTTTCTGCTTCTTTCAAACTACATGGGTGACACTGCTATTTTGGGAGACCATACCATCTGCTTGTTAACCAAAAAGCAGGGAAGATATTCCTAGATCTAGTATAGGTTTTTGGGTTGATTCCACATAAAATTCCCAACTGATCTCCACTTGTGCTTGCCCCCTCTATAAGCTAAGGAGAACAAGGCCACTGATCTCTTCTACCGTCACAGCTCCCAAGGTGAAGATGCTCAGTTTGTGGTCCTGAGTAAGACATGGTTGTTCCCAACAGGAACAATCCACTGAAATCTGTGAGGTCCCTAATTCTTCCTTGGAGGTGTTGATGTCACAAAGGCTGTGACAAGGAGTAAAAGAGCAATATAGTGTTTAGCCCCAGATGTAACACAGGTGGCTGCTACCTGTGGATGAAGAAGAAGGTGTTCGGGGCAGGCTTTGTTGGGTTCTGTTGGAGGAGCTGAGTTTTTGTTTGTGTTTGAGTAAATAAGGGGGAGGACACATTTCCTGGGGTTTGCTTGCTTTTTGAGGGGGGAAAGAGGCAGAAGTACAAGGTTTTCTGGCCCACTGATCAGCCAATTAATGCAGGTGGAAAAAATGCAGGAGCTCGAGAGGATAGTAAGATTGTCCTTCGCTAGGTGGAGAGGAATGGCAGGACTTGTAGTGCAGATGGATTCAAGGAAAAGGTTGACATGAGTAGGAGCAAGGTGGAGTCTATGTATTTTGTCTGGTGAGTCTGTGGGAAATAGCAAAGCGGAACACGAAAATGTGCGAAGATGTTACTGTGGTCCTCCATAGGTGATGAAGATATTTGTCTGAGACAGGAGAGATTTAAGTCTATATTATATTGCCGGAGTATCTGCAAATACATATGTATCATCGTTACAGTGTCTTCCTGACTGGCAAAATGTTTCATCCAATCTCTGTTGACAGAAAAGATTGCCTACTGATAATTGCTTTGCTTAAGTGTCTGATAATATGCCAGAAATGAGAGCATTCTCTGTTAGGTCATCTTTAATTATGCATGTACCACCTGTCAGCTTTAAATCTGGAGAAGATTAGTTTTCTCATTGGATTTAGAGTAGGGAAGAGAGCCTTCAACGAGAGGACTAGGCTGTTGCAAACAGTGTCTATGGGGGAGTTTCACAGGCAGTCTCCTCATCATCCCTAGTCATGGATACTGCTGTTGGCACATGCGGAAATATTTGAAATATTGCCTAAGCTTGCTGCCGTAGTGATGGGTTTCGCAGGAAGAGGATTTCAGACCATCTGTTGCGTTTTCGAGTTTTCATCTTTCCCCATACCAAAGGGAGAGGGAGTGCTGAGGTGGGGGAGGACACGTGGCAAGTTGTGGCTCCTTTGGCGGTGCTGGGGGGAAATCCCCCCCAAAAGCCATGTGAGGGGGTTATTCACTTGCCACTGGTGAAAGCACATAATAAAACTGGTCAGGCCAGTACAGACATCCCAAGTTAATAGGAAATTAAGGGCTCAAAAGACCAAAAAATTATGAGGAGGGTGCTTTGCAGAAAACCCTTACAGGGAGAGATGGTAAAGATCTCTGAGGATATTAAATTAACAGGGTTGTCATTACCAAGCCTACTTAGGATATTAAAAATTATATTGGAGAATAAATTTATCTTTTTTCAGAGTGGGGAGGCAGTAATTGTTTGGGAATAGTTGAAGGGATTTTCAGTTCATGGGAGAATACTAGCTGTTTATTTGGTAATAGATTTTAGGAATCTCCTTGATTTTCTGGTCTCCTTTACTCCAAGGCCAGTGTGGCTGATTGTTCTCTGAAATGCATCATTTGCACCAGAAAACAGAAAAGGTCTTTGTTAAGCTTCTCACCAGCTTTTGGCAAAAGAGAGCATCACTTGAACTGCCAAACACTGCTCCTGCTGCTCCTTGCCTATGTATCTGAGTGGCCAGTGCTTCCCCCTCTCTGCGATTTTGGTTGTCCAGCTTCTGTCATCACTGCCTCAGCCTCCCGGAAAGAATTCCTCAGTTACACTGCTTAGCTGACACTGATCATTTTTCCTGGTAATACCTTCAGCTAGAGCTATTTCTGAAAATCTGGGATTTGGAACAGTAGGTCAATTTGTAAAACAACGAGCGAAGAGGGACAGATGGCTGTGGATACGAGAGCATGTTTCTGTTCATCTCCATTTGGCTTTTGCTGATGCTTCGCTGTTGCGCGAGCATTTGAGGCTGTCGCTTTGCATTCCTTAAGTGGTTGTTGCTCCTTTGCTCGAAAGACTGGCCTGTGGAGATTGTCATGTCCCCACCCTGCTCCAGTGGGGCTCCAGGACAGGCTGCCTCTGCAGAAGCTTGCAGTGCCTTTGCACCCAAGGACATGGAAAGGGTTTGCAAGATGAGTGGATTTTCTGCTCAGAAATCTGGCTGTATTTCTCTTGACCTTTTCTCCCAGGAGCTGCACTGGGCAAGGCTTTCCTGATGATTCCTTTGCTCAGGGTAAGGTTGCTGGACTCAGCTTTCTTTGTTATTCCTGTGTAAATGATTGCAACTTCTCTGTGCTATGTTGTGCTGCTGGGTTTTACTCAGTTCTTAGGCAGATTCTGATTGATTCAGACTCTCTTGCTTCTGTCTCTCTCTGAGTAGTGGTGCCAGTAGGATCACCTCAGTGTAGCTGAATTTTACAGACCTGAGATGGAAAAGCGTGGGGGTGTGCCGCAACCCTTTTTTCCTTGCTCGTGATTCATTCAGCCCTTCTTTCCACCCTCCTGTTTCCTGCTAGAGGGCTCTCCAGTCTTTCAGTGATCACTGGAAGACATCTCTTTTGTACAGACTCCTTCATTAAATACAAGGGTGTATGCATCCCATTATCCTGGTGCTACTGCTGAGCTGTGCAGCACCACTGGGCACTGCTGGAGATGTCCTGGTCGCTGGTCTGAGGGAAAGCCATACTTAAATGAATGTAGTACTTTGCTTTTGTCTCTGGAAAAAAAGGACAACTAGATAAGATTTATAAATACCCATAATAATTGAAATCCTTCCTTCAAACCCTCTGAGCTCTTCAGGCTTGAGATATATGGCTTACATAGTCGTCAGACCATGGCTCGTCCCTGGGTCTCTTCTATGTCCTGTATTTTACAAATGATTGCTTAAACTACCTAGAGCAGCTTTTCTGGACCACCTTCCTGTTCTGGAACTCAGGATGTCCTATCTAATGACTACCTCCCTTTTTTCTCTCCTGGACTCTTGGAGCTTGTCCACTGCCTTAGTCACAGGAGGGGCTTCAGCTATCCTCTCCATTTGTCACAGGGACACTTATTTAATAGTTCTCTTGTAACCTTCAATGTGTTGCTGCTTTTAGGCTTCACGTGTTTTCTCTCCCTTTCCACCCTTTTAGAAACACTACAATAAAACTCTTCACGTGTCAAATTTAGTATCTGTTACAGCAGAGACTTCCTACAGGATTCATACTTTTCTTTGCTTGATAGTGAAGCTGGTGAAATTCAGAGTGATGTGTTTACATTAAGCTATCTGACTGTATACACAGCTAATTTTAAGAGGAAGGGGAACCCTTCTTGGGATAATTAGTTTTGCCATGTTTATAGACACGAGCATGTTTTTTTTGACTCCGAGGCGGCTGCTGACAGCTGGTATTACAAGAGTTCATTGGGAGTCTCATGGTCCATGTGTCCTTATGTATACACAGCACAGACAACATGAAGCCAGGGAGAGATAATGAAGGCAGTTATGCTAAACCCTCTAGCAGTGCCCAGTAGTGAAGCATTTGAACAGCCAATGTAAGCCAAATTCCAGCTCCTGTCTAGGCTGTAATAATCAGGAATATCACCTTGTCCTTTAACAGATTTTACCAGTCTGGTTGAGCAGCCAAGTCAGGAGAATAATTTCTTCTTACTGCCCCGGCACTGGCAGCACAAGCTCCTAAATCAGGGAGTTAGCCTGTGGCCCACCAGCACATGAGGGTGTTGCATGTCCCTTCATGCCCTTCTGAGGCGTAGGGGCAGGGCGGTGTGTGGGTCGTGCAAGTGCCACCATCAGGTTTTGTGTTCTTTCCACCGCAAGCCAGTTGGCAACACAGTGCTGAAGATCGACAGCAAATATGCACAACCTGCTGAAAAGTTCAAGTGGGCAATCAGAGCACAATGAGTGGCTGCTTTTGCACTTCGGTTACAGAATGATTCTGGAGGGATTTCAAGGAAACCTCTTTGTAGCAGGAAGCTGCTGCTCTAGGCAGCTCATTCGATGAGGGAGCTGCGCCTTCTGCACCTGGTGCCTCCTTCCCTGGGCTGCTTAATAAACACATGAGTGCGGCCATTATCAGCCAAGCTCCGCTTCTTTGGCCTGTGCTAATGTGCTGGTATTTTATGTCACATCAAGTCAGGAGGGAAAACGGTGATGCGAAGCCATTCCTCCAGTTCCTTAAATAGGATTGATGACCACAGCTTAACAGCATTCCAAGAAAAAGACGTTTGATTGAAAGTGGCCACAGCTTCCCCTGAGATGCTGAATAAGGATGTTCATCCTCGTAATAACTTGCCTTTGCCATTTTCAGAGCAGGCATTCCTATTGCAACTCCTACATTAGCTTGCTGCAGTTAAATGTGCACACACATGTCTAAAGGTACCTCTTTGATTTTCCTCTTCTGCCTTCCCCCACCTCCCACAGAGGCCCAAGGGAGCCCCACTGGCTCATTGACAGCTCCATCTCGAGGTGGTTCCTCCAGCAGCACTGCTTGTTGCCCTTCGGTGCCCCTTCAGCCATGGGGGCGTCTGCTCTGCTGTGCAGGAGCGTCAGTGAGCTTTCTTCACACCGTGAGCTGGAATTCCCTCTGGGCCCCTGCAATGAATATTGCAAAAAACTGTGCTGAGCAGGGGAGGGCATTGTGCTTTTATGTGCCATGGCTTGCCATTTTGAATCACATCTGTTGTGTTGCAGAGGGGAATATTGCTTTGGTTGCAGTGGGTTACTGGAGTACTAGCAAGTCTCATTTGTGAGGGGTCTTGGGCTTAAGTCTCATCTCATCTGTCACCCAGAGAAGGAATCTACTCTGACAACTTCTGCAAATGCTGGTTTCAGTTTTGTTTATTTGTTTCCCAGCCATGTTCTTTGTTTCTGAAATGGTGTTTACATACCATAGGGTTTTTTTGATGCAAATCAATTAGCTTTAATTTCTTTCTCAACTACCTGATTTTTATCCCATTTCTTCACCGCGATCCTGTTGTTAATTCACATGATTATGCGATGTGATATCCCTCCCTGGTTAGCAAAATGTTAGAATAGCTGTTGGCAGCTTCTGAAAGGGTAATTAGCAAATAGGAATTACTCAAAGATGTGCGCACTAGCCTAAGTAGGCATTTTCCAGCTGTTTGCAAGTTCAGAGACTCATAGGCACTTTCTTGGACTCTAACACAATTAATTACTTGCTACTACAGAAGAACATTTACAAAAACGTGTAGTGTGCAATCTAGACTACTGTGTTTTGTTCCTTAAATTGGAAGTGGAACATCTTTGTCAGAAAAAGCGGGATTTTTACAGTGCTTGGTAGTCCTTTTCCCGAAGAGCCAAGCCTTTTCATTACAAAGGGATGTTGCACTCAAATCAGAATAGTGAGAGCTGCCTAAGAAAGTGCTGGGGGCTCAGTAGCGGAGTCCTGGCACCGCGGGGCGTAGCTGTTCCTGCATGGGCACACCTTGGTGCCAGTGCCTTTGTGCTGAGTGCCTGAGCCAGGAGCCCAGCTCCCAAGCCACCTCGGTCTAGCCCAGGACATCCTCGTTTCCTTTCTTTCTAATGTGTGGGAATTGCTGTTCACCAGGCTTTCTTTAGAAAGCCATTTACACTGCTCTGCCTCGTTTTGCATGAAGAAGCCCTCGTAAATCAAATACATCCACACAGCTGTGCTAAAGGTCTCCTTTTTATCCACAGGCAGCTACTGTCAGCCTGCTTTTATTTCTCCTCATTCCTATTCTGTTGTTCCTTCGGGATCAGCCTGAGGGCAGTTGTATTTTTGTTTGTTCCCTGCAGTAATAAGGTAGTTGATACCTGATGGTGCAATGGAGAGAGGGGGCAGGCAGAGGGGAAGTGCATGGCTGGTGTATTTGGACTGCTTGACAGTTTTATTTTAAGCTCAGGGTCTTCTTGCCGCATCCATATCCTCTTCTGTTCTCTGTCTTTTTGCTTGACATCTCTTGTGCCTAATTCTCTAATCAGCTGGATTATCATCTGTTGGCACCGTGTCCTCACCCACTCTCTAGCCTCTCACCAGTGATTACCTCTCCCCTCTCATCTCTTCTCCACTCTGACACTTCTCCCTGTTTGCTTCTCTGAGTGCCTGTGACTTTTCTCTCTCCTCACCTCCCAGCATCATCCCACCTCCCAGAGGGAGAACAGACAATTTCTGCGAATCTTCTTTCTCGGCGTTGCCTTCATTCCCACTGCTCTTTCAAGCTCTTTGGCAGTCGTTCCCCTCTCTGTTCTGGGCAGTGAAACATCTCTCTCTCTGCTGCCTGAGCCCTCTTTTCTGCTCCATCCCAACAGCCTTACATACTCACTGTAGTATGCAATGCTTTATCTTCAGATTCTTCAGTTTCTTTTTGCTCACTGAAAACACTGGACAATAGCCACTCTTTCTCACAATTCATTTCCCTGTTCTTACTCCAGCCCTTCTGTCTCCCTGGAAGCAATGGAGCTAGGACTGGGCTCCTGCCCCCTTACTACAGTCCTTTCTCCCTGGAAAGTTCTCCAGCCATCCCTCCTCCACCTTTCCTTCTGAGCAGGTCTTGATCCATGAGCCCCAAGCCTCTTCAGCAGTCTCTGTCTCCAAGGTAACCCTGGTCCTTTCCCTCCTTTTTTCTTGAACCCTTCCACACATCCATAATAACATGATTCTTCGTGTCCTTGTGGATGTTGCTCCTGGCTCTTCCCCATCCTTTCAACTTTTCACCATTGCCTCTGGATATTCCCATTTCAGAGGTTTTTTTCACGTCTCTCTTCTATGATTACTAAAAACATTTGCACAAACATCTTTTTCAGAATTTTAATTTCACCTCTTTCTTGTGCTCTTTCTGGAAAAATTCTTGCCACATGCAGCAGAGAAGAATGCATGTGTGCATATGTAGTTCAGGTGAGAAATAGGTGGAATGATGGTTACAAATAATACTGAGACACCTAACTTGTAGAGTAAAAGGAGCATTTCTTCATTCATATATGGATGGGTTGCTCTGTTGATAGGACTCTTATTTAAGAGACATGTCATTTTTTAATGTTTGAAAAGCTCATGGTAGGTGACATGAAACACATGAAGACAATATGCATATTTTTAAGAGATAGTAATTAAACATTGTGCATATGTGTGTGCGTGTATATAGATATATGTATATATGTGTGGATATATATATATGTACATATATATGTATGGTTATATATAAATATATATATATATACACACACATATATATAATAGTAGGGTCATGCACGTAGGTTTCTGCTTTTAAGACACTATATATGAGAAGAATATGCTGTGATGGAATAGCATCATGCCATTCATAATCCAGTGGTGGCTGTCCTGTATTTCATCAAGCAACAGGTATTTATTTAAAGCATTTTAACTTTCCCTTGGGCAAACTGTGTCTTGCTTGCACTTTAAATTCTTGAGGTAATGGCATGAATCTGTGGATAGACTTACCTGATCTTGACCTCTGATAAATATGAATTAACTGAGCCTACAAGACTCCAATCATCTTAATAGCAAAATCTTAATTTAGTCTGATAGTTCAAAATTGTCGCTTCCTTTCCTGAAGGTATGTCTCTATGTGGTCAAGTTTGTCTGAAAAGATCGGATTGGGTCCTGCGTAACAATGTTTGCATTCTTATGACAGTCCAAGAAACAAAGTTCATTGATTTAGTTAGAAAGACCTGTGGAGTGATTTTCTAATTCATTTATTTTTTATTGCAGTCTGCAATATAGGTTAGGTACATTTAGGATAGGCAGAAGTTGAGGGGGAAGAAGTAAGAAAAAAGCATGCTTGTTTTTACATTGAGGACTGTTCTCTTTTACATGAGACAAACTCCCTGGCAAGCACTAGAGTTTGCCATGTAGGCTGCTCCCCTTTTTAGCACAAAAATTGCTGTAGGGGTTTGCAAGCACAGAGAAGTATTGATTGTTTCCTAGCACACTGTTTGTATTACATATTTCAGTTAATAATTGGTAATGCTTTTAGATTAGTTTAGTTTGAAATACTAATCAATGAGCTTTATAGATCTCCCGCTTTATAAATAAACATGCCAATCTCCAGTGGAGCATGAAAGCTTTATTTTATCCTGGATTGTTTATACTATATAATAATTAATCTGTAGTTTAATCTCCTTGTCCTCATGCTTTTATGGCTTGATCCCACTTGTTGCAAGGGATCTCAAATCTAATTAAAGGGCATAGATGAATGGCACTCAACACCTTCAAAAGTAAGTGCTGGAATGTGCCAGCTACTTCCTGTTGCATGAAGACCTCCTGATGCCTCTTACTCTACATATGCAGCAGAAACAGGAGTGGCTGCTGTGTGTCTTGTAATTTCACTCTATGAAATTTCACTCTATGAAATTTCACTCTATGAAGTCTTATTTTGAACCACAGTAGGTTTTCCAGACTTGAGGTGCACAAAGTCACAGTTTTCTTGCTGTGATGTTCTCTCAGACTGTTGCTGGAAAACCACCGCCAAAGTGTTTCAGCTGAGGGAGAAAGAAAAAGAAAAATAAAGCTTGAAATTATGTGTTGATTTCCCAATGTTCAGCATTTTTTGAGCTCTTCTAAATCTCTGGTGCCCTCATGCTGTGGAGCAAAATCATGAGATCTCAGCTGGAGAGTGGTCTGGGGGGACACTGCAGCCATTGCGGGAAGTACATCTGGCCAACAAGAAATTTTGCTAAGGGAAGCCCAGGGCAGCTAGTGGTTTCTGCTCAATTCTTCCTCAAAAGTCAGGCTTCTGACAAAGCAGGGGGACCTGTGCTCTGCTTGCTCCATCGTCTGTGTTTGGTGTGGTGTTGCAGACTGCTCAGGTGGGATTTTGCAGACCAGTGATGGTCAGCCAGTTCTGCTTGGGAAGCAGGAATCTCCTGGCTCCTACCCTCATCCTCACCCTCGTGAGCTCAGGGGTCAGGTTACACAATGGCACCTTCAGTTTGTTTAAAGCAAGGAAATTATGCACAAAAGCTGTTAAAAGAATATAAGGTTGTCAAGTCAAGTGAGAAATGTTATAACATCGCCTGCTCAGCCTTCAATTGAATCCTGCGTGCATGCAAATTTGACAGTCTTTAATTGCATGTCTCCAAGATCTGTGGAGAATATAGCTTCTCAATTCACATCAGAAAAATCATGCAGACTTTTTTCTTCTCTGAAAAAAAAAAACAACATTCTCTCTTACAGATTGTCCAGACTGTAGGTATGGGTGTACATTTCATCAGCCAGGCAAAGCTTCCATGGGTCACAGCTGCCCAAAACAAAGCCCTAAGCAAACTTGCCATGGTTCTGAAGGTAGTGTAGCATTGGTGATTGCCACTGTGCAGACAATGACCTCACGAATTCCTTTTGTGTTGTCCTCAGATATGGTACAGCCAAGGTGTCCTAGAGTGTCTGTCCCCTGGTGAATGGAGAGGGAAGGGAGAATTAGCAGCAGGTGGCACTTGCCATGCCGCTGAGGGTGAACGAGACTTGGGATTTTGTGGGTTTCTGAGCTAAGGTCTGCAAAGACTGTGGGGAATGTCTGGTTTTGGTGGCCTCTTCCTTGCCCAACATTACATTCCCCTTGAAGACAAATGAGCAGATGAGGGCTGTAATAACCATAGAGGGAGAGAGTGACAGCAATGAATACCCAACCACATAAACCAGCCTTACGTAAGTCCAGTGTAACTCCAAACCAGTATATGTAAGTTTAAACCATTAGGATTGCACAAGAATCACTTTGTTTGACATTTTATTAGCCAGGTTTGTAGCATTATGGGAGAGGCACTGGAGAGAGTGGTACATGAGCAGGAATCCAAAAGATTTTCAGTTGGAGTGGTTCTCTTAGAAATGGACTGGAAAATACATGTTTGTGACTTGTTGCATGAGAAAATGAAGCAAGAAGGGAAGCAATTTTTCAGACAGTACTATTTGTGGACAGTCTTAAATAACATGAATCATGGGGTCTCAAATCCCGTACGGTGACCTTGTGCAATCAGAGTACATAATCTACTAGGAGACTATGAATTTATGCATGCACTGTATTCAGAATTGGAAAAGATGTTTTCCAAAGTTAGAATCTGTTGTGTTGGCATAACATTGCATTTAAAGTAAAAAGCGTTGAACGCACTGGGAATTGTTGAAGAATATTCTGCCAGCTCTCAAAATTAGGATTTTACACTGCCATCAATAACAAAAAAGTTACTCTAATGAGAAGCCATTCTGGTTAAATGAAGAAATACAAGTAGTGATAAAACATTTATTAGTTTAATACCCAGAAAGGGAAAATAGAAAAGGCAGAAGTGTTCCCCAGGTGTTTTTTGTATTTGAAACTGTGGAAGAGGATGTGTCCATCCTGTGCAGTAATATGGAAAGAAGAGAAAGTTTGCTGCTTATAACAAAAGAGGATCTGAGAGGCAAGAGTGGTTGAAATTAAACATTCTCATATCCTACTAACTTTTATATCCAGGAATTTTAAAGGAAGTAGCTGAAAAGCTCTGTTAAGTGGCTGGTAATTTATAATAAATCTTGGGAAATGGGAAATTCCAGAAAATTGGAGGGCTGCCAACTGTATTTCCGATATTTCACAAAGATAAAAGGGATGTCCCGGGGAACTGATGGCTGGTTTAGCTTGACGTCAGTCCAGGGTAAAATAGTGGAACAGCTATTTCAGAATCTGTCAAGAGAGAACTTGGAGGTTAAAGGTACAGATAATTCCAGTAACACTTGAAGAGAGAGCCTGTCAAAAAAAACATGCTGGATTTCTTTGCTCTGTCAGGATTGCGCGTCTGTGTGATAAAAGCAGCTGTTGATTTGCCTTTAGGAGGTCCGAGTAGGTGGTCCTTTCTGCCTTTCAGGTTTGTGAACCATATAAGGAATTAAAACTCCCATGACAGAGTTTCAAACAAAAATAATCAAGCCACTCTGTTTCCCTGGGATAAAGCGTGGCTTAGTTTTGGGTTTGGGGTGTTAATCTTGTATTTGATTTGATTTGATTTGATGGCTTTTGCAGCTTTAAGTGTGTTTGAGTACCTTGTAGTTCTGTGGGGGTAAAGAAAAAAACAAACTTCAAAAAGCTTCATGAAAAGCTCAACAAATAATGCAAGTATTCTCAAACAAAGATAAAATCCAAGTTCTTCTTACAGCAGTCTTTGTAGCTTTAATCCCTCGCTCTTTACCATGGCAAAGAAGATTTCATAAGCTCCTCTGGATCTTACAGGAGAAGGAAAGCTTGTGTTTGCCTTCTTCTGGCTTTTCAGTCCTGTAAGAAACTCCAGATCGAGATGCTATGTTGGCTTTACATACCCTCAGAAGGAGTACCAAATACATCAAATCTTTTCTTTTTCTCTGGACTCTTTCAGACTGCAGTTGCACTGAGTCCAAGTGTCCATTTTTGTCTCACATCCTCTCCTTACTTTGGCTGTAGTCTGGTAGACGTTGGCAGCCGAATTGATTGCTTTCCGTGCACCTTTCTCCATGGGATGATTTATTGTCTACAACAGGAAAGGCAGTCAAGTTCCAGAATCAGGCCCAGTCCATGGATAAAGGGACTTTAAGTAGGCACCTAGGTATATGTCAGGCTCTGAGAATAGTGGGAAAGCTTGCAACTCTTGCTTAAACCTTCTGATAACAAAACGGCAATACTCAGATCTTTGCAGGATCAAAACCACAGTCACAATCCCTTGGTGTAATCCAGGTACCCCCTTGACACTTGCTCTGAGTTTCTAAATAGTAATTTCAGTCATCTTCTGATCATTTGATCATTATAAAAACATGTGAAAATAGGTTTTTTGCATATAGATAGTACTCCCAAGATTCACATGTCTAAATCTGTGGATCCTAATGCAGTAGTCACTAGAATATATTTATTTGTTTAGTTACTTCATTATAGGTTAATCAAAATCTATGATGTAGCCATAAAGAAGCATTGTTTCGTTCAGTATTCAAGGGAGAACATTATAGTTGGTATCCCTTTGGTGTGGAAAACCCTGCAGAGACAGATAGTGGCCCACTCTTAGGAGAAGGCAACACCTGTATTCTTTCCTGAGAGCAGAAGGTGCAAAGTTAACACCCTACGCAAGTCTGTCCCAAATTTAACCCAGTGACCTACTGCATGCATCCCTGCTCTTCACACATTAATCACTAAGACACGTTCCAAAGGACATGCCAGTTTGTGTCCCAAGGAAGGATGAAGGATGTTGTAGCCACCTGCTATCTTGCAGCAAAGATGAAAAGCTTGCATTTTAGGGGGTAAAACAAAGAGAGCGGATTTTTCCCATAACAGCTATGCAGTATGACAGGAGAAAATGGGATTGGGTTGCTTTCACAGCCTCTGCAATTTGTGTCTTCAAATGTGTTTGCAGTGGTTTTGGCCATAGCCTCTCAAGCAGACAGAACTGCTTCTACCACTTCTGCACATAAGCTGGAAATGCAGTAAGTAGTACAGCTTAGTGAAGAAAAAAAAATGTTGAGAGAGAACTTTCCTTATTTGCTTATTTGTGGATTTTTTTTTTTTTTTCTCATTTTATAGCAACCAAAATTTAAAGTACAGAGCTTCAGCACTGAATTCCACTGGAGCTTTAAACTTGAGAGTAGAACTTAAAGAAAATTAATAATTTTTATTCAAATAACTTGTAAGCATAATCTTTGACATTCAAAGGCTGTTGAAAGGAGCTGCACAGTGCTGTTGTTCATAATTTCTAGTTTCCAAACATTGGTGGCATTAGGGCAATATCAGCTGTGCCTTTGTTCTCATAGTCATATTAGCAAAAGAGATGTCAAATGCAGCAGCACCTTCTTTACTATCCTGAGATATTGTCGTACTGGCAAGCGACCTGGATATTTGACAAACCATTCGTACTTCAGCAATTCCATCATTTCAGAGGGCATTTCTGCAGTGTGAGTTATACATACATGTACACATGCCCACACCAGTACACATAAATTGCTTAAAGGTTTAGAAAAAAAAGGGGAAGCCATAACACTGTATCACTCCTCAAGCAAAATCCCCAAATACTCATTTAAAGCAAGAAAAGCAGCGGGCCTTTGCCAGAATTTCCAGTCCCTGTTTGTGTGGAGACCTTAAACTTTTTCAGAGAGCTTCCCAAGCTGACAGGCAAAATAAAAACAAACAACTGTTTCATTTTTCCCTCTCAGATTCTTTAATCTGGCAATCGAGCTCACCCAAGAGCAATCCAAAAGGCTATGTCTTTTACCAAGGTCCTGAAACCACTGACTACTTCAGAAGAACATAATGTGTTGTTTGTTGTGCTTGGTGGTTTCCTGGCAGTGTTTCAATGTTGGGCATTCCCCATTCTGCTTTGAATAAGCTATTTTGAGTAGCAGACTTAGTTCCAGTCCCCTTCACTGTGGCCACCTACTGTAAAGAGCAATGTGAAAGCTGCAAGAGGAGATTTTATGAGGAAAGGGTTCTGTGTTTCTTACTTTCCATGTTCATATATGTCACTTAAATTAAATCAGTATCCTTATTTCTGAGAAATAAGGATAGTGGACGGTTTTTGTGCTGTTCCTCCTGTTTTCCTACCTGGTCTATTGGAAGATGTCCCTGCTAATGGCAGGGGAATTGGAACTTGATGATTTTTAAGGTCTCTTCCAACCCAAACCATTCCATGAATCTGTCTTCCCCCACGCATCTACCATGCCTCTTTCCTGAGGGCATCATCAGTTTATTTACAGAACATTGAAAATTCATGTTAAACTAAGCCTGACTCACTCAGTGTATGAAAATTAGTAGTATAATTATATAATTTTTACTGAGTCATAAAAATATTCATGTGTATACTTTGCCTAGTAGGCCTGTATAGAATGTATAGGTCAATGCATATAGTGTGTATAAACATTATTTGCATGTTAAATAAAGTCCCTAAAGAATGTGAGCTCTCATTACCTTGTTCGTCTGGGTTACTCTCTCAAGAAACAATAGCAACACAGCCCTCTGAAGTCAAGAAATAGGTTTTATCTCTATATGGAACATAAATCTGTTTGGACTCGTCAAAGCAACCTCCGCTGGGAATCCCTGACTCCTTATGGTACCAGCCTCTGAACAACCTGAAGCACAATTTCTTTAGAGTAGACGCCTGGGGTTTAAATAAGCATTCATCATGGAGACTACAGGCGTCCTGACAGTACTTTAAAAAAAAAAAAAAAGATTCAGTGTAGACATGAATCTGTGGTACACTTTTGCTCGTGTGTGCATTCTACCAATAGCAAAACCACTGTGAATAAAAATGCTACAGATTAAAGTCATATTCAGCAATTCTATTTAAAGGTCTGCAAGATCAGAGTCCCTCTTTTGGGGTTTATGTGGCCTTTTTTTGGTCTTTTTGGTTTTATTTTTTTGCACAGTGTCTATCCAGTTGTGCTGTAGGGTCCAAGTCCAGTATAAGAAAAGCAGTGAGTGACTTTGCAGTGGGACTTAATTCCAACATCAAAGCCTCTGCACTGTGATGACAAATGAGCTGTTCAAAACCAGCCATTCCACAGTCTGCAGGACACATCCCTGTTCCTGTCAGTTTAGCTAAGGAAGGAGTATCCAGTATTCTCATCTCCATTTGGAATCCATGTGACGCTTGCAATACAGAAATGAGGCTCATGGCCCAGCCCTGCAGCCAGCTCAGGCACTGGTGCTTCTGCTCACTGCCTTTGGTGTAACTTATGGGGACCAGTTTGTGTTCCTTGAACCACTTGCAGCTGTTCAGCAGTTCCAAGGGTGCTCCCTGGGCTGTGGACACTCAATGTGTTGGAGCCATGTGGCCTCCTCGGCAACAGGAATTCTTGCCTTTAGGAGACATTAGCAAATGTCTGCAGGGCCCTGCTGTGTGCCCAGCCAGACCTGCCTGTCTAGAAGGCCCATGGTTAAATTCTCCCTGGGTTTCTCTTAGCTGTCCCCCTTCCCACTCACACTCCAGTAGTGAAGGTCCTTCTTCAAGGCACTATGGTCAGGAGCACCAGCCGTCACTCTCGGGAGCAGCACGTCTGCAGCTGCTGGCCGGGAATGCTCTGCAGTGTCCTTTCCATTTGTCCATGTACATTCTGCCTTACTGCAGAAGCTACTTGATCAATGTGAAAAGTTCATCTCTTCAGACAATCTTGCTAATGGCCCTGGCACCCACAGTATGTTTGGCAGGAGGAAGTCCATGTAGCCTGGCGGCCCACAAGTCTATTTTCAATTATCTGGGGTGCTCAGAGAAGAAGACATTAATATTGCTAAGGATGACATAGCAAATTACTACTGCTCCCTAACCTTTTTAAATTGCTAACACTGTTGTAATCTGTAATTACAGAAATCAGTGTGAGAATTGTGGCACAGTATAATTATCTTTCCTGATACTTTATTGCTGTATGAATTATTAATCAAAATCAGTCTTGTATAGTATTTGCGGCAACTAAGAAGAATAATCTATAATTAAATTTCATTGTTTCTATTTTTGTGCTGGTGTTTTATGATGTTGTAATTGATAATTAATTGGTTAAAAATTCACACAATTCTTGGGAGTTTCATATGACTATGACTGCTCAGTATTCAGCATTTATTAATTGAATAATGGGCTCACTGAAGAGACCTTTGTATATAGTCTGCTGTCATTACAATGAGCTCTCAAAAATGGTGAATTAATCATTAGGCCTTTCAATAGTTTCTTTTTAAAGGAAAGCAGTGACAATATAATCATATCCTTTGTTGTTATAGCTATAATTGAGAGATTGTAATAACCAATTATAAGCATGGTCATTTTAGGAGCTCTGAAGTGTCAGTTATTGATAACTTTCTTTAAAAACAAAGTGTTGATTACACAGAACGAGTCCTTTCATAGAAAAAATATTAGGAGATGGGGAAGGAAGCCTGGAAAATTATTTTCCTCCCACTTGCCACTTAAAAACAGTGCATGTTTATCCCTAAAAACTGTCAAGTCTGATGTGCTTCTGCTGCCAATTGTCAGAAGTACAAGCTGCTCTCAACTTTTTTTCATTATTTTATCATCATTCTCCCCATTTTTTTCTGAGTACCTTTTGCTAAATTGTTAGGAGGGAAAAAAAAAACAATAAAAAATGTCAGAACAAAAGAGCATGTTTTCACATTCTCTGCCTGAATCTCACTGAACAGAAATACTGTGAGACGTTTATGTGCAAATCTGTAATGTAATCTCCAGCTACTGCTGACCAAAGAGTCTTAGATGTGTTCAAGCCGGCCACGTGAAACTGTTCCTAAGATTCTTCTGCTGTTAGTGGAGCTGATTGAGAGAATGTGAACTGGAACTAAAAATACTCTCAGTTCAGTATTGATCCTCTCTTAACACAATAAGGAGAAAGTTGGGAGTCACCTTGCGTAGCCAGATATAAAATGTGAACTCCAGCGTATGCTTCCAAGAAAAACCTGTGGTTCATTTTACACCAGATCAGGTATTGCAATTCCTAAATGAGGAATCAGTGTTATCTGTTGGCTTCTGCATTAAAATGTAGCATTACGGGCATAATGAGGAGAAACTGATAAACCTTTCTAGACCTTTGCAGTGAAGTTTTTGGGAGTCCTCTGTACACTGTTATAGATGTGATGTCCTGTTTACATCGCTTATGGTACAGGGAGAGGGATGCGATGATGGCTTTAGGTCCCTCTTTTCCCCATCCTTGCTGGTGGTTTGCCATGGACAGACTACAAAGATGCTTCTGCTGCAGTTTATACACCTTTTACGAGTTGAATTTAGCATTGTATGGCTTCTCATGTCCTAAACCAGCTGCTCTGCTGGAGCCATTGGGAGTGGGAGTTCCTGGTGTCAGTGATACCCACCACATGTAATCTTTGGACAGGTGCTCTCTACTGCTTGCCTTCAGCAACTTGGTACCACACGATTTCAGCTCCTGTTTGAGAAAGGGGAGTACCAGTCAGCATGTCCATTGCTGTCTCCCACAGATGGGGACATGGGATGCGGAGGTCTCGGAAGCAGCAGATTTTGGGTTTTGCAGTGGTTAGTAGGTCAGGAAGGATGGACAATACAAGCACATTTGTTGTTGGACAGTGGAATATTGTCTGTAGAATATTGGATAGTGGAATATACATGCTGCAGCATGTAAATATTCATCCCATGTGAACTTGTATTCTCAGTAATGTGACTCTAGATATTTTTATTAGGAGTAACTAATCCTTTTACATATGGAGTGAATTCTTTGCCCAGTAACATTCAGCAGTGGTCAGTTGTACATATGGCTTATTGCAGTGACTGTGAAATCTCTCAAGGAAAAACTAAACAACCATCCTGCTATGAGGATGGTGTACTATTTTGTTTTATTTCAATGGTCATGTATCACAGCCTCTCCAGGCAACTTTTTCCTCAGTTTTTCCTTATGTTCAGTCTAAACCTTTGTTGTTTCAAATTGTTCCCAGTGTCTGGCTCGATCATGTCATTGACCTTGCAGGGGGAGTGTCAGGCTGCTGAGAGGAACCTGTGTGTACATCCAGGCAGTCTGCCATCCTAGAATTAGGTGTGTCCAACCTTGCTGTAGCTCCATAGAGCAGAGAAGCTTGGGCACGTTGAACAGCATGACCACAGCCAGATGTAAGCCAGTTTCTGAAGAAATTTCACTGCTAACATGCTGAAAATTGTCCCTGCATTCCTCCTCTGTTGAATACAGTTTATCCTAAGTGATTTCCAGTCTGATGCAACTTCTTAGCTTATGGCAACTGAGTTTCTCTAACAGCCATTTCTAAAGGTTTTGTCAAAGAATTTCTGAAAGTCAACACTAATTACATGTACCAGTGTTCCTCACTGCTAATTTGACACACTTCAGGAATTCTAACAGAGCCCATCAGAGACATGACTTCCCCTTGCAGAAGCCATGCTGCTTTGTCATGATGATAATTTGCCTGGTTAAGTGCTCTGTAGCTCTGCCATGGTAGAGATTTATCTTTTCACATAATTAGCCCAGTTCTGATGCAGGACTTTCTGGTGTGTCTTGATAAGATTTTCTCTCCCCTCATCTTTCCCTTTAAAAACAGACACCACATTGCCTGTGCTCCAGTCTTGTGAGGCAGGAACTGTTTTTTTGTGATAGGTAATGTATTTTTGGTAGCAGCTCAGTCAAAGTGTTTATGAGTTCCTGGAGAGTTTTGGATGAGTGCCAGCCAGTACAGACAACGTGCTGCAAACCAGAGTGATTTGGATGTTCCATGAGCAATATTTTTGGTCTCCTGAGGTTTTGTATCCTGCCTCCATGCTGCCCATGCAGAAGGGTTTGGTGGGATCTTCCACCCATCACCATGGAAGGAACGTGTAAGCAACCTTTCATTTCACTTCACTGCAGTGGCTGGCCTTTACCAGCAACTTTTTTGGCTTGGTTTCAATGGTGCTTTCCTTGCCCACAATAGTTTGTGCCAGTTTCTGGAAACTTTTGTTTCACAAAGGCTTTTTCTGACAGCATGGTGACCTATATGCAAACAAATGCACAGCATGTTCTTTTGAGCCAGAGAAAGGCTTGCTAAGACATTCCCTTTTCAGTTTGAAGAAATACGAAGTGTGTAGCAATGTTTTCCATGAATAAGGTTCTGCAGACTCAGCATAATACTGAATTCAGCAAAAAATGATGCAGTTTGAATTAACACTGTGTAAAAGGCTTGCAGCCCAGCTTGCCTCAGAGTTCAGAGATAATACCAGATCCCTGGGTCTTTTTATTCCAAGGAGAGAGGGAAAAAAAGAGTTGAATTCTTCTAATTGTCGTGCTACTACATGCCAAAGTCCTACAGTGACCTTTTCTCTTTGCCCTCTAAACCCTTTCCCTGTGAAAATGAACAATATACTTCCCAGTGAAGGGTTTCACCATCTTGCACCTTTCCTGCAGGATAAAACCCTCTTGGAGAGGAAACACCTCACGTCTGGAGGTCATGTGGTCGATGGCAGATGGTGGAAAAGGAAAAACTGTAAATCACTCGTGTTCAAACATTAAAAACTGATAAATAGGTGGTCCTGAGCCACCGCCCAGCCCCGGTTTCCCTGTGCGCAATGCAGGGCTCAGGGTGCTTCCTAGAGCGGTCAGGGGCATGGTCAGGGGGAAGTCTGAGGAAGGCTGAGATCGCAGCTGCCAGACAGGGCATCCATGTGGATTCTCAGTGGCTGTGGGAAGGTGAATGGCATGGATCCACCTTCAGGAAGCCCCTGGAGTCACAACAGTAGCCTTGGGAAAGCATGATGATATCAGCAGTGGGCTGGAGGTCCTTCGTTGGAGTGCAGGTGAAGTTTCCAGCCCCAGCACCTCAGGACTGCACCGCTCAGGCTTCCTAGCAGAGAAGACAGGCTTGTCTACCAGTGGGGAAATACACCATGATATTTTCAGCACTTCACAGCACATGCAGCAATTTTAAAAAAAAAATACACTTGATGAGAGCTGTAGTTAAAAAGTGAGAAATTACTAATTAGTAACTAAGTAATTCGGGGTTTGATTCACACAAATTGCACTATTACTGTAAGAGAGGATTGCAATTTCAGGCTAGCTGGGGTTTGGTGGGTTTTTTCTAAGGCACTGAAAATATAATTGATGTTCTGTTCATTATCTGCCAGGTGTTGGGTTTCTTGTCCTTTTTTTCATCATCTGAGATATTACAGGCATAAGACATGCCTGGAAAATAAAGGGGGAAAAAAGCTTACTGCTTTCCCCTTTGCATTGTCATTTGCAACTCTCAGGTTTTCCCACTAGATTGTTCTTGTAAACTCTTTCATTTCATAGCACGCAAGAGTGACCACTTAGAACATCATTATAGTGCTATCGTTAGCATCAGAGTTTAGTTATACAGAAAGCTGTGAGTGAGATGAGCTAAGTGTCATTTTCTCTTTTACCTTGGTGGAGTGCTAATAACATGATTGCTGTCAATTCTTCTCATTAGTCTCAATTTATACAGAGAATTTTTTTTTTTCTAATTTCTGGTTAAGAAATCCAGCTGGTATAACTCACCCCCTGAAGTGTCTCCCTCCCCTGCCTGTATGCAGATCAATTAGCAGTTTTGTCTCTTCTCTCTACATGTTAAGTTGTTGAAGGGCTAATCTGTGTTGCTTGATTGTGGGGTTTTTTCTGTCCATGTAAGCATTTCGGCTGAGTGCTCAAAAGTGTAGCATGAGTCAGCATAAAGATTGAAAATACCAGTAAAAGAGAATCTGTAAGCATTCCATTAAGACTTCCAGTAATATTACAGTTTTGCGTGGTTGGCAAAAATACCTATTTTGTACAGAGTCATCATAGCCACTGGCTTAAAAATACTCGTGTAAAGGAGGGACAACGAAATTACCATTGAGAAGTTTAGTCAATATAAGTAACAAGTGTATCCTCTTAAGTCCATTTTTGTCTAGATGATTAGTGTCTTTGAAATGGCACTGTAGGAAAATGGTAACTCACAGCAAGAGAAATAGTTAGAAGTAATGTTGTATCCAGTGATGTGCCTGTATATTGCACTAGCAGAGGAAAATGCTGCAATGATCCACGTTAAAAAGTAGCAGAGGAGGAATTTTGCTTTTACTTGATACAGTAGTCAGGTATTTACAGTGCAGCAGTACTGTACCAAAATATCATCATCTTACCCTTAGCCCTTGATGCCTCTGAATTTTACCTCTCAGAAGGCAGTTGTTGTTCTCAGCAAGGAAAAATAATTCCTTTAAAATGCTGCAGGTTTGTGCATTTGCACAACCTTCTCTTCAGTAGCAGATAGAGCAATATGTACAAATAACCCTTTTCCCCATGTAAGCCTGAAAACAAGCGAGTTTGGTTTGGGATATGTAGTCTGTCCAGTCAGAGGCTGTTACACCTTCCTACTCAGAGAAGTTGAAATGGGAAAATAATGCAAAGAGGATTCGGTCTAATGCTGGGGAAGATGTTTTTGGTAAATTCATTACTTCAGTGTGTTCAGGTGCAAAGGGGGTTCATGCAGCATGGGGTATTGGGGGGAGCTGTTTCCCTCCACCATCAGCACTGCAAAACCAGTGGCCGTGTTCAGAAGCTTTGCCACTTCTACATGTGTCGCTAACTGCAGATCATCAGGCAGAGAATTTCCCTGACTCAGACAGTAGTGATGGGTGTGTAATGGGTGTCTGACATCATTCTAACCTCTGCTCCTCAGTCAGAAGGGGGAGACCTGCAGGCAGGAGTAAACTCAGCACCCACGGGCTCCCTGGGGCTGCACATCCGTTCAGGTGAAGGGATTTTTTGGGTCTGCAGGTCTGGAATTGGGGAAGATCTACTCTTCTGTAAATGGCACTAAGCCACTGATGAAGGCATGTTGCTTTAGCCATACATGGAAACAGATTTCTTCTGGAGCTGCTAAATATCTTTCTCTCCCTCTTAAGGCTTAAAATTCTGATTGAGAAATTAAGTTGCTGTAGTTAGTGGCCTGTCTTTGTCAGGTACAGTTCCGCCTTGACTTTTACTTGAGCTGAGGTCTTCAGTGTGACTGTGTAGTGCTGCCCGTCTACTGGAGAGTAGACTTGGGAGTTTGAGGGGTTTTTCTCTTTGATCTGAAAATATCAGAAGCAAGCACAAAGCCCTTTTTTCACCATTAGAAAACCCAGCAGTCACGCTAGCTTTTTTTTTTTTCCTAATATCTTCTAAAATTTCCAATGTCCCCATGTTATTGCCATTACTAAACTGGAAATTGGAGATGCATAGTAGGTGGTTGAAGAAAACCACTTTTCAGTCTGTCTAAACCCTATTTTGGTTTTAAGGGGGGAAGTTGGTGGGGCAAGTAGGTAATCCAAGCATGACAGGGTGAAATCCAGTGGCATCAAACCAGTATCTATCACGGTATCTTTCCCTAGGAACTTTGTTGGATTTAAGCATTAACGGGCTCCTTGGCTGTGGTCTTGAGCTATCTGGATATTGGGCTGAATCTCCCCGTAGCGTGTTCACCCAGGGACTGTGCTGCTCCTCACCACCTTGTTTGTGCTTTCTTCCCCTTGTCCCTGCAGGGTGTGAACGGCATGTCTGTGGATGAGAAGACTGACTCCCCCATGTATGTGTATGAGTCAACGGTGCACTGTACCAATATTCTCCTCTGCTTAAATGACCAGCGGAAGCAGGACATTCTCTGTGACGTGACGCTGATCGTGGAGGGGAAGGAGTTCCGCGCCCACCGGGCTGTGCTGGCTGCCTGCAGCGAGTACTTCTTGCAGGCCTTGGTTGGGCAGACGGAAAATGACCTGGTGGTCAGCCTGCCGGAAGAGGTACAGTATGTCCTCACCGAAACAACACGCCCCTTCCTCCTTCCTGGGGAGGAAAACCTCTGTGGTCTGCTGGGGTGGCCAAAGGAAGGGTGGCACAGGTGTCAGTGGCTGCCCCAGCACGGCTCAGGATGTGCTTTTTGTGTTTGGGTGGGTTGCAAATCACTGAAGGATGGACATATTCACACCATGCCAGCCTTATGATGGAGGCAAAGCTTTAAGATGCTTCAGCTTGCCTTTGTCACTCCTGCTGAAGGAATTGCACCCAAACATTTCATTACCATAGCCTCATTCAGGGCAGTATTAGGACCCTTATATTTCTCTGCTCTTCTAGACAGGAAATTTGAAAGGAGTGATGTGACAGCTACATGGCAGGTTATTGTTGAAAAATCATTTGAGCTGTCATGTTGTTGGGAGTTTCATTGCTGTCCACCCCTCTCTGGCAGCTCATATATTTATTCCACTTCTTTCCCCACCCCTGCTCCTCATTCAGTCTAGCTTCCTCACAGCTCCCCTCATAAAGAGTTTGGGATTTAACCGTGTTTTCCACTGAGAAACCATCAGAAGGCAGAGGTTTTGTCATGCAGCATGGCTCCCACAGCAGAAAGCCCAGGGACGTAGAAAACACATACCTCACTGGAAAGTTCACTTTATTTTATCACAGAATCTCACTGGCTGGCTTCCACCCCCACTGTAATTTCCTCACAGCCGTAGAGCCGTAGCAGCACACCTACCACAGGGCATGCTGGTGGCTTTGCTGCCCACAGAGGGGAGGTGCATGCCTGATGGCCAGGGCTGCCATCACCTGCTGCCTTGGCACTGTGTCTCCAGCTGGGAAGGGTGGCATGAGGAGGGTGACAATGTACCCAGGGCCCAGCGCAGCAGTCGCTCAGTGGGAAGGTGCTCTGGCATACGGAAGGTTTTTCACCATCATTTGCTTAACGCCCTTGAGGAGGCATGGTGTGTTTTTAAATGATGACAGGTCCCAAAATGTCACACATCATTTTTCCCCCTCTGGTTTAGTTCTCCAGAGACTTCAGCAGCATTTTAATGTTGTCACAGCACAAGTTGGAGAGCATTAGAAGTAGGTCACTGGCTGTGACTTCATGAGTTCTGACACTGAGTATTACTCATGAAGACATTCACCCAGACATTTTGTATAGGAGTTTAGAGATATCGCAGAGGACCCACTAGGATGCACACTTTGATCCTGCAGTGTCCACTAATAATTTCCAGTGGAAGAATCAAGTCTCAGTCAGTTGCATGGCTTTCTTGCCACAAAGCAAGGGTAGAAGCAGAGAAGTCACAAAACATGCCCAAGGGTGCAGAGCTGTGAAATTGCAGTGCTCTTCTATGAAGTCTTAGTGAAACCTCTGTGTATAATTCAGATCCTGTTACAGAAAGAAAAGTAATTGACATTCAAATAAGCATGTAGAAGAGTGACTGAGGTGTTCAGAAGAATGAGCCTGGCCTAAAGGAGGAGAAGAAAGGACCATGGCAGGTTCATACTGCTGGTGTGACAACTGAGATGTGCTGCAGCTCTAGTTAGGCAGAGGAGCTGAAACAGCCGAGAGGAGGAATTTCTCTTTAATGCCAAAAGACATTGTTGGCTTAAGCATTGATTGGTTTCAACCAGCTTTCAGTAAAAGTAGATTGGAAATTAGAAGATTTCTAATTCCAGCAGCAGTGAGGTGCTGAGCTGCAGGCCAGTGGAGGGGTCATAATGTGCTTGCACTTGGTCACCCAGTCCTATGTTCATATGACACTGAAGATTTAAAATACAAAGGTTTGTCTTTCTATGTGTTTTATATAAGATGCTGTCTAAGAAAAAAAGTCCTCCAATTCAAACATAAATAATTTCTATTTAAGTGAATCCTCTTCAAATAAATGAAGTATTAGAATGAATGAAGTATTTTAGAACGTATCTCAATGAAAGATCAAACAATTTTTGTGACTTAGGGTTACAGTGGCTGCTCTTATGGGTCCAGTGAAGCTCGTGGAGTTGCAGAAGTAGTGAACCTAGTTCTTAAGGTTACTCCAAGAACTTTGAAATTGTCATGCCTTACCCAAGACCACCACTGCTACGTGCTACGTGCTTCTATTATTAGCAGAGCACCAGGGCTTTGACTTTCTCATCCTGGAAAAGAGCTCTCTTGGCCTATTAAAGAGAGAATGACAGTTACCAATGTTTGCTTGTACAGATATTTTATTTTCCACGTGCAAATTAATTGCTGCTAAATGCATGGAATCTTAGTTTTCTTGGTGGCTGTGTGTTTTAGTTTTCTAGTTTCCTGGAATAGCTGTGTGTGAGGTGTTCAGCTAAATAATGTCCTCACAAAAGCTAGTCACTTGGGATAAGGAGAGCTGCCTGATGCACCTCACTATTTCTCAGTTACTCCGTGGTTAAGATGCACATCCCTGCTTCTGGTGTTGCTCAGCTTCACAGCGCTGGGCGCTTTGGTGGCTGCCTGTGCAGAGATATGGGAAGTGCCTCCAACTGCGTCTGAGCTCCCTGCAAGAGGAACTGAAACACTCCTGCTTTTTAAAAGTTGATAAGGCAGAGGAAACACCATCTTAGTAATACTGCATTTAAAGAAGTTAGTAGGGTCATCTTTGGTTCACAAAGGATGCTTCCCAAGACTACTGTTTTCAGTCTGTGGTCTGCAGAACTCCAGCAGCAGTGAATTACTTCTTAAGGTATCTGAAAACTGACTTATTCTGTCATGTAGGGGGTTATTCCTCCAGTGGAAAAATTTCAAACAAAAGCTGAATGTGAATATCCTGAACAACTACTTTTTTCATGCTTAGAGACAATTTATGTTGGTGTATAATATAGAAAAAGAGAAACTGAAAAAATTTTTAAATGTAGTCTTCACTGTTCAAAACTTACCCATAGGTAACAATTGCTCATAAATTTACAGAGCTATTTTTAAGTCAGCCACACAAACACTGTATTTTAAATCTGAGCATAGTTTGAAAACTGCTGAAGTGCGTTGTGGAGAAAGGGCATTGTTGTTACTATTATTTGTCAAAGGTTTGATGTTGGAGCTGGATAAAGCTTTATATATAAAGCTTTTACATTCATGTTTTGTTGGTGTGAGGAAGCTTAACATCAAAGAAAAGAACTTACTTCTGATTATTCAAAGCAGTAAATCTGCCTCTGAAGTCTAAACTGCAGACTTTTTTTTACTTCATAGCATGTTGGGGTCATTTTGTTAATCTGCCATCCAGACATTGTTAACTGTTGTCTAGCTAAACAGGGAACAGATGTTTTTCACATTATTTCTTGTTTATATCCAGTTACAAGCAAGAGCAGTCTTTACAATACACCAGTCATTTCAGTAGGGAGACATTGTGCACACACAGAATTGGGACTAGTTGAATTTAGAGGGTTTTAAACCACTGCAAAACCTTGTGTTAGACATTTCAGGTTAGTTCAAGCATGTCTTAACAGGCCACAGTTCAAACCTTTCCTTAATCAACTTAAACAAAGTCAATATGGAGCTAATTCTGCACTGATTGAAGAGTTTCCATAAACCCTTTTGTGCTGGCCTTGGTAATTTGATTTTGTACCACACCTTTTGTTAAGGCAACATATTTCAGCATGTAGACAAGCTGCCCAGAACAGCTGCATAATAGCAAGGGCTCAGATGTGGCCGTGGTGTGTGAACTATCAGCCCTCAGAGCAAGTTAGAGAAATGGAGTGTTTCAGCTGCCTACAGCTAACAAAAGAGCTGGCCCCATTAGCTCTTAACTTCTATGCTTTTCTCTCCATTTTCAGTTTTGCCAAACAACTGGAACCTTGCCTGCTTTTACCCGGGGTGTTTTTCAGCAATTAATGCAGTTTTCCTCTAGCAGGTGCTGTTAAATGCAACCCAGAATTAGTACTTTCAAAGAACTGAGTTTGAAGCTGTAAAGTTCGTTATTCACTCCATACCCCTAACTGTTGTTTTGTTTTATTTAATCACAAAAAACTGGTCTTCCTTCCTCTAACAAGGCACTTAATTAAGTTTTTAATTTATGATAAGAAGTTAAATGGCACTTATGAGGTTTTTTTAATGGTTTCCACTTCCCATCCAGATTACAAAAAAAGGTGTGATGGAGAGAGACACGGCTGTCAGCCAGGGGTATTGTAGGTCATGCCAATATTAGCTGGCAGCAGGCCGTTATCCAATTAACATTGCTTCATCACTGCAAGTAATAGCTCTTGAGTAGATGATTGAGTCATTCATGCTGTAGTGGTACTCAGCTTTACTTGAGAAGGAGCCAGTGCTTCATCAAATGGGCTTTTTATTTGCTATTATTACCTGCCTAACTCTGCTAATGGAAGTGCACAGCAAGTCTGCATGGGCAAGGTGAAAGCTGGGCACTGGATAAGGGAGCATCGTCTGTGCAAACACCTTACTCACTTTGGCAAGCTGCTGGTGCAGCTAAATGGTGAAAAGACAGGAATAGAAACAGCAACAAGTAAAACTTCCCAGTGGCATTTGATTCCTACAGGTTAGAAACGGAGATTCTCAACGTTGTTTGCATTTTTTTGATTTGGGAAATTACACTTGAAAAACATTTTCACCATCCATGAGAGCACCAAATGCCTTCCTCTCAGATGAAGCTAAATAAAGGTTTTCTGAAACAGCAGACCAAGCTTTCTTTAGCACTGGTCTGATACCAGCCTTTGTGCTCTTTTAGAAACTTGCTTGCCCAGTAGGCTGGTTAGTTTTACCTGTAGCCCTCGATTTTTTTTAATCTCTTTCAGAGTGGTGACCTTTCTTAGTGCAATGAACTGTCTGCTGGGAATGTTTTCTTCCAAAAAGATTAAACTGAACCATCTGTGGTGTCCAAGTCTTCCAAGGCACAAAAGGAAGCAGCATCTCTTTTAGGATGAGGTTGTGGGATTTATCCACACAGCTCTTTCCTTTACTGTTAAGGGAATGATGTTCAAAGTAGATGTAAAGGCTGAATTCCTCCACATTCTCTCTCCTTCACTGCTGCAAACCCTGCCTTTTCCCCACAGGGTCTAGTCCTGTGAAATTTGTCATCTGCTTCTTCAGTTGGCGTGGGTTAACTCCCTCACACGGTTGGTTAAGCTTTGCAGGGAGAAAGGCAGGACAGGACCTCGGATTTGGGATTCAAGGCTGGCAAAAGCTGAGTATGTTGGAAGGCGAAGGCATGCAGCAGCACTCTGGGTGGGACTGAGCCAGGCATCTAACATTAGCATGGCTCGTAGCTGACAGGGAGGAGAAATACTGGCAGCTGCTAACCATCCATGCCAACCTGCCAGCCTGAGGGAAAAATGCTGGGAATTAGCCAACGAGAGATGATTGTGATGAGGAGAAAATCAAAGGCAGGATGCAGGAGGTCAACTATTACATACCCTGCTGGCTAAAGGCACTTACTATTCCTTTTTATCTCTCTAGAAATAAACAGTGTTCTCTTACTTTGTCTTTTTCCTTTCTTTGTATTTTTTGTATGTATAAATATAATATCTTTGAAGAGTAGGGACTGAGCTGGGAGTGCTCTGCACAGGAGCACAGAGTGAAAGAGGTGATAAATGTGGAAAAGAGGAGCAAGAGGGCAAGAAGTTTATTTCCCAGCTGGAGGGATGTCTAACACAGTAGGAAACAAGAAAAGACCCTTTTTATTGGCACCCTGGAGATATATTAGGAGTAGCTAAGGTTAGCTCTTAGAGAATGGAAAACAGTAATGTGGTTTTCTCTTTACATGACTGTATTGGCCATTGATGTTCCTCACAGATTGCAGCACTGGCCAGAATTATCTGCTTTGGCTCAGGAGGTGGCAGGAACCTGAAAGCCATTATTCCCTTCATCTGCAGAGCTTTTTGTAGTGAAAAAGGGTTATCTCCATCAGGCTTCAAACTCACTTGTGCTTCAACCTTACTCAGTAATGCCACTTTAATCAGTTCATATGGATAGAAGGCTGGGTCTTTGGTTTGTTGAATTCCTCCCAGGGAATGTGTTATTTTTCATGCCACCCCACAGTGCCGACACTGACCGCACAGAGGGATGACTGGAGGCTGCAGCTCTGTACTGAGAGTAAAACTGAGCATTTGGGTACTCTTTGAAGTCTGACATGACAGGACTAATTCAGGAGAGCCAATTCTGTGAGACAGAATTGGCTGATGTTTTATGTGTGTTGCTTATGTAGCACAGTACAAGGTGCAAACGATGTACTTTGTTTCTAGCAGGTGAGCAATAAAACAGAAATGAGATCTTCAAGATGTGATATGAAATTCCATCCATGTATCACTGCAAAAGCTTCCAGCACTGCTTGATTTTTCATGCCTCAAGTGTGATGAAGAAACTAGCCACATACTTTTCATTCTGCATAGTGTAACTTCCATTATTTTCTGATGAGGGCTGTCTTGCTATTCATAACATTCTCTGATCTTTTCAGGTGGAGAAAAGCAAAATATATCTATGTTGTGGAGAGAGCTTAGGCTTCAAAAAGCAAAACAGAAGTCATGTATACATGCATGTTAAGTAGAGAAAATCTTGCAATAACTCCTTTCCCTCCCTTCGGCAGTAGCTGTACAAATTATTTATGTATTCAGTAGGCATATAAAAGTGTACTGTGGAGGGGGATTGGGAGATGAATGCACAGAACAAAATTCACTATTGCAATAACTGGACTCAATTTTTTTGCCCCTGTTAGACTCCTGCCTGCCATTACTGTTCGTTTGGGCTGATTGACTGTGATTGCACTTGCTAGGTGAAAAGGCAGTTTACAGTGTGGAAGCTTTCTTGATCAAATATAACAAACATGATCTAAAATGTAAAAGATAGCTTGAATAGTAAGTCCTGTGGTAAGGGCATGAGAAGAAACAATAAGAATGCATAACAGGAGGTGAGTTGGTTCTGTTTGTTTGTTTGGGATTTTTGGTTTTATTTGCTGTGTTCAAATATACATGAATGAAAATGAGATGGTTGAGCCATGACTGTGGCTCAGCTCTGAGCACTCTGGCCCTGCAGGCTGAAAGATTTCTCCCTCTCCTCCCCCTCCACTTACAATTCTCTTACCTTTGCTTTATCTCTTATCTAAAAACCCCTTTCAGTTTCTTTAAAGACTTCAAACCAGGTACCTGCTCTTTTAGAGTCCAGAAATACAGGCTGGGCATTTGACTAAACAGATAGGTAAGGTCCAGTGAAGACACCTGTCAGCTTCACAACATCACAGAGCACAACCTGTAAGGTACTTTCTGATTACAGTACCAAGTTTTGTTCCTAAGACCCCCAAAAAATAAGATTTAAATCTTCATACAACACTTTCTGACAAGGATTCCCTGGTGAATATTGTCAGACTGACTTTTTCTCAGCTATTAATGAAATTGAGCATGTTATGGAGCGGAATATGCTATGTATTCAAATGATGCGTTGCAGCAGTCAACAAACATTAAGCCTAGGAAGCATGGTTCAATTTGGAATGAAGTATGGGGTTTAGGTGAGCAGAAGGCAATTTGATTGTACTAGGATTTGGGAATGAGATGCTTTTTGGGAGTTTTACAGGGTTGGGTTTTTTTAGAGGGAGAAGTAGACGCAAACATTCTGGTAAATTTGATGAAAGCTCTGAAGAGCAAAATGGCTGGTTTATTCCAGGATTTTTGTGCTGTAATGAATTTTCATCTGTCCCATTTTGACAAGAGACAGCCAGCAAACACTTCTGAGTCCCAGTGCAGTCTAACACTACTAAAAGCTTTGTCCTTGGGTACTTTATTTACTTTAATGAAATAAATAAATAGGAGCAGATGTAGCTGGTCAAACTACAGATCTAGCCCAGGCTTGGTTTGTTTAAAAGATGAGTTTTAACCTCTCTGAAAGCACTTGAGAGGAGGCTTGTATGGTTGTTTAAAGACTTAAATTAAGAGAAAGTATCAGGCATCTCTCTAGGGAGCATGTTATAAATTGCTGGGAAAAGACATCAAGAGAAGCCACTGGCAATTGTTTTGAGACCAGATTAAAATCAACTGAAAAATTCGGCATGGGTTTTTAGCAACAAACTCTTCAATGATATATGTATGACTGCACATTGTTTCATAACTGTAAGGCAAATGGCCTTTGAGAGCAACAAAATTTAGACATCCCTTTAAGAAACTTGTTGCTCAGTACTGGTGTAGTTCAGTGAAATTCAACATCCTAAAAGAAGATAGATCAGATTTGGTAATCAACCTTTCTGTCTCTCTCTTTGCTTAATCTGACCTTCTAAGAGTTGATGGCATCAGTGAGCATTTAACTGTCTGTTTCCCTGCACACAAAAGTAGTTTAAATATTTATATATATATATATATATATATATTTTTTTTTTTTTTTTTTTAATTTAGAAGCCTTTAAAAGACATTGTGGAGAAAGTTGACTTGGAATTTAAATGGTACCCTGCTCCTTGCTGGGGTTCCACAGTCGAAATAACCATAACTGAACTGAGAATAGCAGAAAACCACAATACTAAAACTTACAATAACACCAAGATATAAACAAGGTGTCACCAAACAGCTGGAATTGAGAGGTATCAGCTCTGAAGTTAAATAATGGCAATATAAAACCATCAGCATTAGATTTCTGAGGTCTCTTGTGACCAGATAAAATACTGTCATCACCTCTCCACATGTGCTGGAATGGAAGTTGATGCATCAGATGGGAATTACAGCACAGGTCTGTGCATCAGGTCAGTGATGATTAAATCACCTTGTGTGAACCACTCAGCAATGTTTACCTCTCTCTAAATGCTCTGGCTCACATTACCTCACGAGGAGGTGAACAGACCGACCCCCAGCTGGCACAGCTGCTGATCCCAGAGCAGCCCACATACCTGACCCAGAGCTTCCAGCTTATCAGTCCTCAGCCAGTTTCAGTCTCATTTTCTTCCCTCTGTATAAGGCCCTGGAGCTTGCTGGACTAGCTGCAGCATTTCTCAGGATGATCAGGGTGTGATGGAGCTGCTCACCTTACCTGGGCTGCTGGTCCTGAGTGACAGATGGGGTCTGCTCTGTGTCCTCTGCCTGTTCTTCTTGCATCACTCCCGAGGTGCTGTGCACTGCCACTGACAACAACTGCTGAAACTACCACATCCAAGAGGAAAGTAGGATTGGAGGCATGGGGCAGATCAGGATGAGCCTGTGAATTGCTACAGACTTCCTGTCCTTCACCAAGAGACCAGGAGCACTTTGAGGATGCTTAATTAGGAAATTTTGCTGTAGTGACAGCAGTTGCAGACCATCCCATATATCCCAAACAACAGGTAAGCAGGTTCCTAGCAAGACTTAATCTCTTCCAAAGAGAGCTGATCATTCCTGGCAAATGGGAGCTGTAGGTTTTCAGGCCATCAGAAACAGGCCATCTTTCTTTTAGTGCTGAAGGAACCATGTTTAGTTGAGTATATATTGCACCTGGTCCACATCATTCCCTGCAGCAGCTGCTCATCATTTCAGAGCAACACTTCAGAAAAATGGAAGTGCACAGACTTACTGTAAGGAGAGCAGAGAGATTTGGCAAGTGTGAGCCAGGATGGATTCATGGGTGCTGTTGTGTTCTCAGTGTTTCCTTCTGCTCCTGCAGTGTCAGATGTACTTCCCAAAGACAGGGCTGAGGTGGGTTTATGGGGGTAGTGAAAGGGAAAAGAGACCATCTAAATAAATGAATTGGCCCAGAAAGGGACCTGAACAGGGCTAATAGTTCAAAGATGTATGGGCATTCAGTGTATTGTACTTGAAATACATGGTAATGCTCTGCTTGAAATTTGCTTGCTTTGAGTTGTGATAGGACCAAATTCCCACATCTCTGCATACAGCTCTTACTTTAGGTTCCCAGAATGGATGGGAGTGCAGTCTCTGTTAATGTTTCAAGGTTTAGAAAGTAGATCAAAAGAAAAAAGAATTGTCTATTCAGACTTTACCAGTACAGTTCTTAGTTTCTGGAAAAAATCCTTTTGATCAAGTGGTCCTGGATTTTTGAGACTGTCATCTAGGAGGCTGAGACTACATTTCTGACTGTGTAAAGAAAACTTTTGCTTCTGAGAAATGTCTTGGGTTTTCACTTACCTTTGAAATTCAGACCTGTGGTTCTCTGTTTCAAGGGCCTGCAGCTAATAAGAAACAAGTCTTAAACAACTCTGAAAGCAAAATATCTTTCCATCTCTGACCACACAGCAGTAGTACAACATGCCTAGCCACTTCTCTCCTCAGATACACAGGCAGCCTTCAGAGAAAATTTGCCTGTCAGAGGATTCCTGGTCAAGTAAAAACAGAGTAAGTTTGAGTTGTTTCCTGTTTCCTTCAAAGGACAATGTTGGAGCCAGTAAACTTTCAAGACAGGAAAAAGCTGTGGAGAGACAAAACCTGACAACTTCCCTTCTGATCTCCATAGGGGACTAGTGCTCATTTCTGTTGCTGGAAGGGGAAGCTGGACTTGAGGTGGATAGGTCTGCAGCCATTCAATCTGCCTGTTGAATTCAACTATTTTTTAACCTTATTTTTGTCTGACTGCAGATTTTCTTGTTGTACCGTGGATGGCTTTCTGCATATGGCACTTTTGTTTGGACTTAAAAACAAATCAAGAAGTTTCTGTCTGTTCCTTGAATTTGCTAGTTTTCAGGAGACTGAACACATCAAACCACATTTTAATGGGTATGTTTTAAATGTTGGAATTGATTTGTCAAATGCGAGGCACAAAAAATGGAGAGTTGCCTGTCTTTTTTAAGAGCCATCTCTCCTTGTCATTTTTACCCAGTTTATATAAGTAGTAGCCATTGAGGTCACATAATATCTGTACCATTGTCCAAGGAAGTGAAGAATGAAGAGATGTCCCTGAGATATATAAACACTGGGGCATTCTACAAAGAAACTTGCTCACATTTACAAAGTCATCACTGTATTCAAAACGCAGAAAGCATTGCTTTCAGTAATGGCAGAAGCCTTTAGATCACTAACTTCCTTTACTTTTTTCCCTCTCTTCAGTGTATCTTGCAGTTGGATGACTGAGAAGAACACCCAGTAAAGGCTGCCTCAGGCTTGGTTTCGTTTGCTTCCTTTTCAAAGATGAGCCTAATCCTTCTCTTACAGGTTCTGTTTCACTATTATACATGAACTCTCCAATTGGAAAACTCCGTTGAGAGGGCCTACACAAGTAAATTGTTAAAGACAAGCATTTGATTACATTTCTGGCCTTTGTCTTCAGCTGGTGGTACACAGCCACGGTGATCCTAGCAGGAGCTGCACTGGACCTCTGCAAGCAGCTCTGTAGGGCAGACAGGCACTGAACGCATAAACTGCTCTGCAGCGGGTTTCAGGTCAATCCCAGCCTTGGAGAGCCAGACTGTATCATCTGCTCTTGCACTCTCATCTTAGTTCTCAGATGTGGTTTTAATCGGAATTATTTGACCAAGTTACATTTTGGTTTTATGACTGGTTTTCTGCAGAGGAATTGCTTAGCTAAAAGGCTGTGAGAATTTATGGTCATTTCTTGTCACTTGTGCTTTCAACCTCTTGGTTGAATGATAAGGTGGCAGTAAAGACCTCTCTATTCTCTTTCAGGAATGGATATTTTACTCATATCTAGGCTTTCCTTTTCCCAAACTGCTCTGATTTGGGTAAAGGAAAAGAAAATGTCAGGTGTCATGTGTGTTCTCAAGAGACTCCAAAGGTGTCTTTTCTATTGTAAAAATCAGAAGAAATGGAGGTGGTTATAAGCTATTTGACCAATTTGTTCCAACTCTACTATTTTCTTAAAGCCAAGGTTTTCATGAGGCCTTTCTGTAATTAGTTGTCTGTGCTATCATTTTTTTTACATATAAGGGAGAAAGTAATTCCATTTACAGATTGCAACTCTTGTCCTTCTGTCAGATGGGTGTGTATTTACAAGATGAATGCCTGTTTCTGATTTCTCCCATTAGAACAAAGGTTACTCTGTCATTGTCCTCAGAAAGCTTTTGGACTAGCTTGCTTTGGTGTGTGCATGCCCTTTTTTTGGTGCAATGCCAGGTACCCTGTTAGGACTCTAGCAGTGACCAAAGGGACAGAAGGAGTTTTGGGGATAAACCCTGTTCACGTGGCTAAAACTCCGTAAAACCACCATCTGCTGGAGAGTGATGGAGAGCTGGGCTCTGTCTTGTGTGCTCCCCATGCCCATTCCTGCTGAGGTGAACCAGCTGCTGCCCTGCCATCTCCAGCACCAAATGTGGGAAGGACTTGGGAAGGCAGCAACCCCTGGGCAGGCTGGCATTTCCACACCCTCTTTATGCACATCGTATTGGCACGTAAATGCTCTTGCTCAATCCTATCAGCTGCATATCATTCTATTCTGGGGAAGGTGAGAGCAATGCTGGAAATGACTCAGCTCCAAAAGGTATCAGCTTTACTGCTTTTACCCCCCCAGATTGTTCCTTGCTTTAGGTTTGTGCAGGAGCTACCGTACAGGGGGGAAACATCACTTTTTTAGAAAACAACAATGAGAAATGGCTGCCTGTCAAGTGAAAGCATTTGTCCTTTGGAGTTTATATGGCTGATGAGTTCTCTGCACTTCAGCAGTGCTCTGTTTTGCCAGGGGCTTTTAAAGGTCCTTGAGAAGCCTCTACAGCAAATGAGGGAACCTTGGCAAGATCCTGCATTACACCATGCCCTGCCCCGCATTCCTGTAGTTCTTCCCATTTCCTGCCCCTTACAACATGGCTGTGACTTTGGACAGCAAGCACATTCTGTGTTTTAAATGTCTTTATCTGTGGGGGTTTTACAGTGTGCAGTGCATTTGCACAGGAGCAGGGGGATTTTTGGTTTGTGTGATTATGTGCTGTTTTGTGACTGTTCTGTTTCCTCTCACATCCTCCTTCCCTGTCTCTTGTACCTGAAACATTAATTTAAATCTAACATAGCAGTACTTTCAGACAGAGGCGACACTTGGCTGTGCCAGTTCCCCCGTGGCTTTAAACTGCTGGCTGCAATACTGCAAACACATTCAGACCCTGACTTGGCCAGCAGTTCCCCCCAGCTATCTGCATGTTTGCTCTCCAGGCTTTATTTTACCTACACTATTGGAGACTCTGGAGTCACAGCCTATGTCTCATTGTTATGCATGGATGGGAAATATTCCTGTACTTATTTGCATTCATTAGCTGTTGGGAGCTCCTCTGTTGAGGTCTCTAGCCTTGTTTTTACAGTGCTTTTGGCAGTGTTTCTGCACTTGGTGTGCGAATTTTTATGATCTGTTGCATGTTATTCATGCAATTTCCTGCCCTGTAATGGTATCAGTTTTCCAGACACAGAGGAATACAAACGAAAACCCAGGAGCCTGCATTAGCATAAAATGTCCCAGTTCTGTCAGTTTGATTAATTTGTCTCTTTGTCTCCACTCTATATGATAAGTGCTATTAATGGTTGCAACACTTCATATGTCAAAGTCTTTCTTCCTAATGACTTGAAAATGTGGTTTATTTCCCCCTTTTTTGTATTATTTTTCTCATTTAGCATTCCACTCAAGTATAGATTTATGCCATGCTCTTTCATTATCTTACTGGTTGCAGCACTGGAGTGATTACATATGGTGTAGGGTATGAGCAAAGATGCGATCCCAGGGGCAGCAGCTGCTGATGCAAGCTGAAAATAGATCCAGCGTATGCTCAGCACTTTTCCCAGAGGTCTTTTATTTATTAGGAGCAGTCTTGGTACAGGACAGCTCGGACCCTCATTTAGCAAGATGACTTTTTGCCTTTCAAGAACAGTGCGGTGACTTTGCGCTATTTACTGACTGCTGTGTAATTTTTTTTGTCACCATCTCCTGTGGAAGCAGAGACTTTACCTAACATAAATTGTAATATAATCCTGATTTATAATGAAGTCAAGAAATGACAGGCTCCATTTGAAGTAATGGAACTTGACAGATCTAAGGTTTAAATTAAATAATCCTATTTGTAAGACAGCATTTGTACATGGTACACTGATTTAAAATGAACTTCAGTTCTTCTTCAACGAATCCTTTACCATTCTCTGTGTTTTACCTTCCATAGAGGTTTTTTGGGGAACAGAGTTATTTGACGAGAACAATTTTTTATTTGAAAACGTGTATGGAACAATACATTGTTTTCTTTCCCGAAGTTCTTGCAAATTGTTTCACAGAAGACAACTTTAATTACAGAGGAAAAATTAATGTAGGTCACTTATTCAGGCCAAGCCACAGCTAACCTGCTTCAGTGGCCAGAAGAGGTCCATTACTGAGAATGAAGAGAGGGAGGATGCTGGAGAGAAAATAGTGAGGAGGGTTGTGGCTCGACTCTTCCCTTCCCAGGAGCAGAGGTTCATTCTCACAGTGATTTCTGTGGAGGGAGAAGGTCACCTCCTTCTTGCTGTCCTTCCCTCCCTTGCAGCTGGCAGAGGGGGACACTCGAAGATGATGTTTCCTCCTGCCTCTGCACCCCACCTTTCTTTGTTTGTCACCGTTGTACCAATGCAGGCAAGCAGAGCCCCGGGGTGCACAAATGGGAAGGTGGTCCTGCCGTGGCTGTTGGAAGCTGGCAGTAAGCACTGGAGTGGGGGTTGGTGGAACAAAAGGCTTGCAGAGAAAAAAAAGAGACCAGGCAGGGAATGTGAGATGCTGCAGAAACGATCAAAAAAGGCAGTGGGATAAAAACACTAAAGGTACGGTGCGTGATTTTTTTGGCTTAGATTGAGGGAAGCTGCTTTAGAAAATGTCCCCTTCTCTTTTCTCTCACTCAGCATTGTGGTTTTGCCTTCCTTTCTAGCTGTATTTTGTTGCAGCTGCCCTCTCCAGCATCTTTCTAATTCTCCTTCATAGCTGGCAGGGATGTGGCCCTTTCCCCAGGAGTCTGACAGATGCTCTCCCCCTGGACCAGCCTCCCATGCTCAGGCAGAAAGGTGCCACTGTGTGTGTTCAGCTCAGTAACGTGCCTGTGTCACGCAGCCACCATCACCCTTCTTTCCTGGGAAAACATGGAAGGTGTGGGAGGGCAGGGTGGGCACTGACCCACAGGGTCCCCCTTGGGGGAGGGCAGCCTCTCCTGCCCTGGGCTGAGAACCATCTGCCTGGGCTGGAGCTTCTCTGCCCTGCAGTGAGGGGTTTCAGGACCAGGCAGCTTCTTTCTCCTCTTTGTGGTGAACTCCAGCAGACAGTGAAGATGAGATGGCTGCTAAGGAAGGTGCTGCTTGGGCTGGAACCCAGCATGGGGACATGGCACGAGAGGCTCCTGCTCCCACATCCTGCTCTCTATGCGATTAAGAACTTTTTTTCCCAGTGCTTGCAGGGAATTAATAATTTCTATTAATTAGAAACCAAGACAAATCTCCCCAGTGCACTCAAGAAATAACAGGACTCAAGAGTGTCACTGAGAAATGGAAGGAAAAACAAGCTCACTAAGCCAAAGTGGTGCAGGCCAGTAGAAAAGGTGAAGGCAAGGAGCATCCATGCAGCAAACATGGCATTGATGTTGTGTAGGCCCTTGCTCCTCATCTAGGGAAAAAGCCAGCAAGGTCCAAGAGTAAAAATCCGTCAAGAGGTTTTAGAGTTTCTGCTGGTAGCTTGCGCACTGCCCATCTCCCTCCTCCAACAGACATGTGCATGGCTACAGGCATGGCTCTCAGTTCACTTGGAATTAATGGGATTATATACAGCGGGAGAGGAGGCAGGGTACACTGAATTCTGTGAATACAGAGCTTCAGCCTGTGCTGCTTGATCTTTAGAAAAATATAAGTGAAACAAAAAGTAGCAAGAACCAATTTTAGAGTGCTTCGGTATGCACATAAACTGGTTTTCATTGCTCACAGCACACATAAATACTCACTGGTGACTGAGGCAGCAGAGTAACACTTAGCTGTTCGTTATTTTATCAGACAGTGATAATTGTAGCTAATATTTTCTTAGTAGTGTCTCTGAGAGTTTATTTATGCTGTTAATAATCTGAGCAGCTGTAATGATGGTGGCTGCCAGAGCTGTAGCCTTTTAGAATCACTCCAGTGTGGCAATGATACGATGGTAATAGAAATCCAAGGAAAAAACGATCTTTTCAGAGCAGATGGGGCTAATTCAATCCTTTTCACACACGTTCACGTTATCTCGTTTCTTTCTCACACTAGCATGCGTGGGTGCACGTGAGCATATGTAGTCACACACACACACACACACACAAATAGCTGTAAAGTCCCACCTTCTACCCTCTGAGGAAGTCAAGCTGGAAATGCCATCATTTTTCTGTGTGAAGTCTTTCTGAGGCTTCTAGGGTACATGGCATTTTCTACTCCTTAATTTCTGGGTAGATCTGAAAAATGTCATGTATGAAGCAGAAAGGGGAAAGCCATTTCCTTGGAGACAGCCCAGAGCTGGGCACAAGGTCGTGGCTGCACTAGGATGCTGTTGCCCAACCTTCCCATCTTTCCCTGCCTTTGACCTCTTTACTATGGGTCACTCCTGCTAAGCCTGCACTCCTTTAGGGACTAAAAGAGCAATTTACCTTTTACTCATAGCAGACGTGAAATCTCAGCAAGAAGGCAAATGCTTACAATTTTTTTCTGGTGGGATTTACAGAGCCTAGTTAACCTTTTGGGCCACCGAGAGAAGAGTTAACTGCTCCTCGTGGAGGATGGGAGGGAACCAACTTTGCCAGCTCAGCAGTGGCTGGTTCTCCTTGCAAATCTGCATTGCTGAGCTGAGCAGCATTGCAGGTCATTGATGAAATGTTCCAAGCAGTGGAACAAAAGCCACCGTAATCCTCAGATCTGTTGTAGCCATGCAAAAACAAAAATAAGGTGATGGCAGAAAAATTGCACATCCAAATACCAGAAATTAAACAGCAAGGCAGGGGAGGAGAAGAAAACTGGAACAAATGCAGCATTTGGCAGGTTTTCTTTTAAAAATAGGAAGCTGGGTCAGTTGTACAGGGTTTCAGCCTACCAGTTAATAGCTGTAATTGCTTGGTTACCTCATGAAGTGCATAGTAAAGCCTTTTACATTAATTTCCATCCACAGCCCAGCAAGAGCGTCTCTGGATTTAAAATGTTACGGTGTTTGCTGGGCAGCACTGTCTGCTGCCCCAGTGTAAGGATGCCAGTGATTTTGTCTGCTGTGCTGTGCCAGCACAGGGTGACAAGCAGTGCCAGAAGCAGGGGTGTCATCAGCCCCGTGGAAACCACGACAGAGCATCCCTGAGCTGCTTTGGGTGTCACCCAGCCCCATCTCCTGAGCCTGCTTCTCCTCCAGCTCCTTTGTCTTCCCACTTAGTGCTCTTCCTCAGAGTGCAACCTTGTGGATTTTAAATCATGTCTGACAGAGCCTGCTTCTTCCTCTCCTGCACTGCATGCAGTATAATAGTAGGGCTTGTAGTGAGGTGGCTTGCTGTGAAGTACTCCTTGTTTTTATGAAGTAATTACAGTGTATTTAATGCGTTGCGTATTTAATACGCTATTACATAGTTCATGTGCATAAATACATTCTGCCATGCCTGGCAAAGAGGAGTATTGGTGAATTTACAAGTCTTGGTAATTTTTCAGTGTTGTTGTGCTTACTTGTATATCAATTACAGCTTCAGAAACTCTGAACCAGTCCTCTAAACACCCCTCTGAACTGGCAAAATTCTACACGCATCTTTATTTTCTACCTATTTTGATATTTCCTAATGTAATTTGGAGGCTTATAGGATTCTTTCTTTGTTCTAAAAGTTCTGAAACTGCTTTTGTTTTCCTTTTTCTACCCACTTTGGCTCATGTTATGCACTTAAACAGATCTTTCACAGACTCCTCTCACAATTTATATTCTGTGAAAGCTTTCCCACTCCTTCCTCACCCCCCCTTACTGCTAACACTTTCTCTTGTTTTTCTTTCTTTTTTAATCTTGGGGTCAGTTTAATTTTCCTTTTGCAAAAATGTGGGACTAATTTTAATTTTAAATTACAGTTGCACTTTAATTCTGATGATGCTTTTCAGTTAAAATCTGTTCATTTCTGCTTGTTTCTTCCCCACTGGTTTCAGTATGGCTTGCACAGGCACCCAGGGAGCCGAGGCAGCATTTCTGCTGAGCCACCTTCTTGTGTCATCCTTCGTTACTGTGTTCCAGGTTTCTTAAGATGCTCCTTGCACTGGAAAACACAAAAGTATTTGAAACAGCCAGGTGTCACAGCCATGTTGCCCTTTGCTTTCTCTTCCAGTTCATGCCTGGGTGTTTAAACTCCTACTTAGTGCCACTGTTTTATATGTGTGCTTTGTTGATTGAGCAACATTGTGGCCGCGTTGTGCCTTTAGAGAGACTGTTCTTTGGAACATCTTCATCTCTAACTTTCTTTGTAACACCTTCACTCAGAGTCTCTCCTCAACAGCCCCAAACTTCTCCCAAAGCCGTTTCACCTAGGCTTGTCTGCAGGTATTCTCTTGGCCATAACTTGGAGTTTTCTGTGTTCTTGTTATGCTGTGGACAACCTCTGACATCAACATACCCCAAGCCACAGAATTAGTTAGGAAAAAAATAGTAAAATGCTGTTTGACTTCAAAATAGGTTACTGAGTGAGATTTTAAAATAAGGGCTCTGGCAGGTGTCATGTGGCAGGTTTGCTTGCAGGGGTTTAAGACGTTTCCCCCTCCAGTCCAAGAGCTGTTTTGCCAAAGGTGTTGTGCTGCTGTGAGGTGGCAGAGAGAGGTGCAGCACAGAGCTGCCTTCCTGAGCTGCCCAACTTCTCATGACTGAGTTTCTCTGTAGCCCAGGGGAGCAGCCATGCAGGCAAATGTCCCTTTTTGCTCAGAAGACTGCTGGGAATAATGGTAAAACCTAGGGCTGCCCAATGGGTACATCTGGCAGTGACCAATGTTTGGAGTAAATGTGATGCAGGCAGTGCATCCCTGCTATGGAAGAGCACTGCATCTTCCTGTCCTATAGCCTTTCAGTTTTCCAAGTTTTTGTTGATCTTTGGTAAGATGCTTGCTGCTTCCTGCCCTGAGATGTGTCTGCAGCTTATGCCTATGATTTCTACCTTCCTTCTCAATAAACGGCGTCTATTCCAAAAGGTGTGGCAAATTCAACAAATTGCTTTTTCCTCAGAATTTTCAGAGATGCAGAAAATGTGCAGGGATACTGCCACGATTTCCAAAAGTAAATTCTTTGCATTGATTTGAAAGCAGCCTCGCTTTTGAAAGGTTGAAGGAATTTCAATTTGGCTTCAGTAACTCAGAGAAAATAAAACTAGAAGTTGTGGATTAAAATAAGCATTGCAGTTGGATCAGAGATTATTTTTACTTTTACTACACTCTAGGTTATTTTTTTTAATTTCCTAGACGTCTTCTGATTCTCTCTTCCTCTTTGGTTCCTCTGACATTACTGGCCTCAGACTTAAGACCTGGGGTTTTTGAGAGCGCTTCAAAGCTGGGCTATTGAATTTGACTGAATTTGATTCAGACAAACCTAAGCATGTGTGTGCCTCAACTCTTCCACTCCATCCACGAGTCAGTGTGGCCGAGTGCTGACATGACCAGTAGTGCGGTGTAAATCGATCCAGTGGCTGCTTACGCCATCTCTGCGCTTGGCAATCAATCCCAAGCCGCTTGTCCGGCCGTCAGCGCTGACGCACTGCCCACGGAGCAGTGGACACAGTTTGCCATTATTGCTTGCCATCCTCCAGGCAAGCCTAGCGCGAATGACTTCTCCTCCTTCCCTCCTGCAGTCACACTTGCCACATTGGAATGCTCTGCAGGCACTGAAGGATATTGGTCTCTCCTTCCCATTCAGGTGCAGAAGGAGGAGGCTCTTTGAGGTGCTGGTGCTGCCCCTGGATGCATTTATCATCCCAGAGAGTCACTTGCTTTCCCTCTACTCTCACACAGACAATCAGGGCTTCTAGTGTAAATTTGTTGTCTGGCCAACAGCTGGGATTTCAGGGGGGAAGGCTGAAGGGGGCACTTGTAGGGTTTTTTCTTTTGAAAGCACAAAATTGGAAGTTGGACAAGCACTTCCAGTATGGCATCTTCTGTAAAAGTACCACTAAGGGCAGTTAAGCATCTTCTTAACGCTCTCAGTCTGACAGCCTCAAGAGGCTGTTGTGGAGGATGCACTGGAAAGACACCAGGATACTCCTTAGACCACTCAGGGTGTGGCTTTGCAGATGACAGTTTTTCCAGGGGGTTTTTTTGAAATTAATAATTAGGTAATTTGCCTCCTAAAGAAAGGAGCTGTGTGTTCAGTGTCTCTGCTCCCCTGATGTGCATTCATGCCCAGAGAATGTGTGGTGATGGCGTGGTGGCCTCCCACCCCTGCAGTGTGATGCAATGTGGGAGAGGCCACACTGTCACTTGGTCTGCAGGTTACTCTTCTGCACAAAATTTGTATGCACTACCAAAAGAGGCAGAATGTTAAACTGGGGCTGACAGGGTATCTACTTAATTTAAAAAATGTTCTTAATGTGAAAACAAAGGCCTCTCCTTGTTGGTCTTCTCCATCAGCGCCTTGTACATTCCTTTGTTGTTTAAAAGCTTACATAAGACAAAAACCAGCTGATGCTTCTCACCCAAGTGGAATTTTTAAAGAGTGACCACTCATTTTAGGAGCTCCACAGCCTTATGAGCAAATAAATAAGGGAAATATATCTCCAACCTGCTGGTGAGAGAATATTTAAATGCATTAAATTAAAGAGGGGAAATGCAGTAAAATACTGGTGTGGCATTGCCTTACAAAAGTACTCTGCTGTTTATCATCTCCTTTGATTTTTTCCTGCCTCCTGCATGTTCCCACCTTATGTAAAAGGATCATGGCTTCAAAACAATTCCTGCCTGTGTGCATATATAGGAACAAACCATGATGTCTTAACGCTGCTGGTTTTGCACATGTGACTGACCTGTTTGAGCATAGTAATATACTTAAATCTTGCAGAGAGTTTTCCAAAACCAAGTAGGCTCAAGCTAGGAAAAAGGCAGGCTTCACCATCCCAGGTAAAAATAACCAAGTAAATAACCGGGAAGTCTCTTAATTCTTAATGGAATAACAGCTTTGGTGACTGATTTTGGTTATCAGATTACCCTCTGAAAATAACTTCTGTGCTATACTTGCAATTGGCTGTAGAAGAAAAAGAATACACTGTGTGCTAATTTTAGCAAGAAAGATTAGAGTTAATATTTAATCCCAGAGACCTTCTTCAGGCTGTGGAAAAAAATAGCAGCAGTTAACTGTCACTAATCTTATCTCCTATTTTTCTAGCATGTGTTTGATTATATAACTTGTAGTGCTGGGAACCCGCTGGCTGAGTGAGAAGTTGGTGGTTTGTTGGCTACATGCTTGGGCATTAGGCAGCATCAGGGCTGAGATGGATTAAATAGCTCTACACGTGCCTTTGGACTGCAGCAGTAATGCTGAAAGGCCAGTAAAACAGGTACCACTGTAGACCTGGTGAATAACTGGTTCATTTGGAGTTCTGCAAGGAACAGTTACATTTCTGCTATTTTTCTATCTGGTTGTTTTAAGTAATACTTAGTTTGAGATTTGATATTCAGCATGTGAGGTTTGATTCAATCTTCCTTTCTTCCTTCCCCACAAAATTGCTTAATTGAATTGATGATTTGGAATTAGAGATGAGGGGTTTCTGAATGTTCTGAGGTGCCTGCTGATGAATTTAACCTGAAAATCAAAATACTAAAAATATAAGCAGCTTGCATGCTTCACAGCAAACCTATGAGTGCTCCTATTGAGTTTTAACAAGTCTACTCCAATGTCTAAAGATAATAACATGCACCTGCGCTGCTCTGTTGGGACTTGTGCATTCTCAGTGGGTCTGAAGGTCTCACCACCCAAATTACCCCCAGTTCAGTAGGATTTAGCAACTAATGTTCTGCAGATGTCATTGTATCCCTGGAGGGGAGGAGAGGGCTCTGCCCTCTCACGCCACCACCAATGAGCTTATTCTTTGCATGTGCCCCAGGTATGCTTTATTTGGAAAGGAACAAGTGCATGTGCATTTGCTGTTGAACTTACTGCTCTTTCCTAGCAGATCATTGGCACTGTGCCCTTATTAACACAGAAATTAGCCCTGGAAAAGTCTACTAAATTAAAACCCAGATTTCCAGAACAAGGTTGTGCTTTGTTAGTTTTCCTTTGCAGTACTCAGACATAAAATATCCATCATCTTCTCTGGAAAGCCTTCCAAGACTGGTCTGAATTGACTGTTAGGTTAAGAGTCAGGGAAAAAATCCCATCCCTACATTTTCTTTTCGCTGCAAATGCCAGTAGCGCCCCATAGCAAACCAGACAGTTCTTCTCTGTTCTTGATGTTAGTTTGCATCAGATTACTGTAAACATTCCCTTGCTCCATTTTAGATACTGTCTTGCCAAGTTTTACATTCCTACATATTTACAGTGATCTTCTCTTGCCCTTAATCACTTTTCCCCTCTTTAAATTGAAGTCAGAATTTGCTGGCATTTCGCAGGGGTTGACCTTCCCTGCTCCAGATGCAGCTTTTCATACAGATGCCATTCCGAGCGGGGTTACCAGACATCCATGTTTCCTTTGGAAATAACCTTCCTTCCCACCCCCCCATAAGAAATACTGTCTGTGCAGAATTGGAGGATTTTGTCTATTTGTCTGGGATTTTGAGACATCTGGAAGTCTGGGCAGCTCGCTAATGAGCATGCACTGATGAACTCTGCGGCGCGCAGCGAGTCCGGCCCATTGGCAGAAACGTCAGCCCTCCATGTGTGCTCCCAGGCCACGTCCCGTGAGCTCAGAACAGCACAGAGGCCTCCTGGCATGCCTGATCAGCCCTCATGGAGGACATGGATACAGCAGGGAGCCAGAGCCAGTTCACCCACAGTGCTGCGTCTCCCACGGTGCCTGTGTGTGTACAGATAGGTTTAAAATAGAATTTCTGACCTAGAAGTCCCTTACAAAAGATGGTGTTCCCAATGTGGAAGTGAGCTAACCCTCCTCCTAATTTTAGAATGGTATGCGCCCAGAATTAGAAGAATGCTTTGCTGAAACTGCTCTATTTGCATCTGTCATGCTGCCTCCTTTACTAGCATTTATTGCTGACTGTCTTCTCAACTTCTTATTCTTCCATCCGACAGTGATCAATACTCTTTTCCTTGAATTAGCCAGTTTTTTGTTAATGACCAGTGAAAAAAGGAAGGCAGAGAGTCTAACAACAATGCAACTATTTCTCCAAAAGGAAAAAGCATTACCCGGAATGCATCAAGGAAATGCAATGAGAGATGATGGAGGAAAATAAGGGAAATATTTCCTCAGAAGGAGGTTTTAAGTAGAGTCTGGCAATGATCTCCCAAAGGAAGTAGTGGAAGTCTGGTCACTTAAATCAATTAGGACTAACCAGAGCATCGCACTCCCCAGGACTCTGTAAGGAGAAAAGTAATGTCAAACTGAACTAAAATAGACTTTCCGTGCTTATTTTCTGCAGGCCTGCTGTCTGTGTTTTGCTGGTAAATTCAATATGGCTAATGCTGATTAACATCTCTTGATGGTGATCATATCATTGCATTGTTTCCAGCCTGTTCCTCAATAGCACACACTCACAAGGGCATGGCCGTACAAAACACATCCCCCAGCTCAGCTAGCTCAGTCTGAAAGACAAGAGGCAGGTAAAGGGCAGGAGAAGTTGTTTCCTCTCGCCTTAACAGTGGTCAGGCTTGTTATCACCACAATGCTGAGTTGACAGAGACCTCCCTACTGCACAATGAGCACAGTGTACCTGTGACAGCACAGCAGAGGCAGGAGCTGCACATGGACCTGGTCTCTTGGATTGCTGTAGAGCAAGGAGGTGTGCCAGGTGCCTTAGGGAGGGCTGCAGTAACCGTGTCCTCTGTGCTCTAGACAGTTCTAATGCATACGAGGCCAGCTGGGGACAGAAGCAAGAAAAATAAAGTGCTTTGCCCTTAGTCTTGGTGGGCTCTTCAGCATGCTCCAAGTACACCTAAGGGAAACAAACAAGTAAACATAAAAGAAATCAAGCCTCCAAGAAGCTAAGATCTTTGCCTTTCTCTCTGTGTGAGTATTGTTTTATATGTATGCTTTACCTTTTCTCTGGCTGGTTTTCTAGGAGCCAGTCAATTCCATTTAAACAATAAAAATGGGAAGAAATTGGAATAAGGCAAAGGATTGAAAGGCACAGAAGTAGTGACTTGGCATATGAGCTTGGACAGGGTGCCCAGTGGAGGTTCCCACAAACTGACCTGCCTGGTAAACACTAATTTATACAGAAAATAAGGTTTAAAAGCAAACAACTCTTGGACATTTTATTTTCAATAGAGAAAAAAAAAAACCCTGGGATTGTTGTTGGCATGAGTTTTCCCCATCTAACAAAGGCCTTTCTCACGTGTAAATGAAGACTGTTATAGCAGAGAAATTATCTCTTTCCTTCTGCAAGCATAGAGCAACTTATTTTCACTAACTTTTTTCACTGGGATGCATCAGTCAGATCAAATAATTTTAAAAGACTGTCCTTATCTCTTCCTAGAGAAATGCCTGTGTGGTGGTAGTACATGCAGCTTCAAAGCCTTTTCTTTCCCAACGTGCGGTGTTCATAGTCACGCTCCAGTGGCTCAGTTCCAGCCTTCCTGCCAGAATGCATCAGATGCAAGCAGTCCCAAAACTGGTGGGGCCGAGGCAGGGAACCTGCCACGGGAGCCGAATCAATATTTAGACAGCTTGAGGCAGCAGAGCTTGCGCTGGCTTTCACACTTGGCAGCAAGCTTTGCACCCGTTTGTTTCCAAAGTTATTGTTTGTGCAGTTTCAAGAATTGGCACTAGAGAGATTTCCGCCTGAGGGCAATGACAAGTGCCGGGTGCTTGAAAAGAAACTTTCCCCCTTTGGATCTGAAGATTGTGAGAGTGAAGGTTGTGTCACTGGGTAATATCTCCAAAGGAAGTCAAGGCACACATTTGCTCGGAGTTTTCATCATCCTTCACATGAGGCATCTGCTGGGCACCGTGGGGAGCCCACGGCACAGTCTCGTGCTCTGCTTCCGATGCATCCAGCACAGAGCAGCTCTAACAGCTGCTTGCTGCTGTTTGTTATCCTGCTGATTTACCTGGAGCAAAAGCCTGTGTCAGCGTGGGAGACAGCCTTGCTGTGGGGTTGTATGAGTCAGCCCGAGGCTGTGCAGAGTGCCTGTGCTGGGGCAGCAGGCAGGCAGGTGAAACCCTGGCCCAGCACAGAAAATTATTCTAATTTGCTTTCCAGCCATTCCACCTAGTGGCCAAGTGACACCACTGCCAGGAGAGCTGTGTTTGTGCTCCACAGTCCCTGCAGACCTACGCTGCTGCCGAGCTTACAAGATATGCAGCAATATGTAAGCCCCCACACTGAAGATCTTACCATCAGCCTGCGAGTAGCTCATTAAGTTCCCGAGCAATTTTGTTAATCATGCTGCATAGATAAAATGCAGATAGGCCTTTAGTGAGCTGATAATCTAACAAATAGGCAGAAAGTGTAACACTGATAAAGCAGAGATTGGTTTAATAGCCAGCTGTAAATCTTGGCAATTCTGTACCAGAGGCGTATTGTTAAACAGGAATGTGCAAGTGTGTAAGTATGTGCATGAAAATGCACTGCTTCTTAAAATAGCAGATAGAGCAGTAATACTATGGATGGAATAGCTATTGGAAGCAATTTTAGAGGTGTTTTAAAATATTTTTCTCCCCATCAAAATCTGCACCACTTGTGGTGTCTTCATAAACTGCCATCATAAGTACAAATCTATGAATAACAAAGGCTTGTTTATGGAAGTCAGGATTTTCTATAAAATCTGTGAACTCTACCACTGGTCCTGAGGCAGTATAGGGCTTTATAGGCTTTTCATTGAGATGAACCAAATTATTCACTCAGATACACTCTAATCACAAATCAGACCTTTGCAAATTCATGGCCTGATGGATTACCAGCCTTTTGAGCAGCTTCTTTGCTCGGTGACATTAATTCAATTGGAAGAATAGTAAAAAGCAATTCACCTTCAGGATATCCCATACTGTCCCAAATATACCCTTCTGAGGAGCTGAGAAATGGGAGTTTCAATCCTCACACCCTGGGGAAGGAAACGGGTCTCCTACTTTCTAGGTTCCCCTTCTGTCTTTAGGTCATTTTTCAAAAAAAAGGAGACAGCAGTGCTTCTGCTTCTTGTTTGTTTTAAACGAAGGAACTGAGCTGGGGATGCCTACCACAGATATCTGCATCCAGAAGGAGGTGCATCCCAACCTCACACAGGCATGCAGGTGTTGGCTGTGCTGAATCCCATCCAGAGGCCTTTGCCTGATATGCAAAGCACAGGGAACTCAGATAAATGAGTGCTACTTGCAAGAAAGGCAAGAAGGTTTCTCAGTGAATTGAGACTGAAGGGACTTACAGGGTCATGCAGTACGTGGTTGGTGCAATGGGAAATTGAGTTGTGGTCTTCCAAATCTCAACCTTGTGGCCAAAGCACTGAATTTTCTTGTGCAGAAACCTTAATCCTTGATGATGAGTTGTGGTTCTGAAGCAGCCTCTTGCTGCTTCATGAAGAATAATTTTTCCAACCCCTTCGTTTCATACCCATTGAGAGAAAAAAAATGTAAGAGAAGTTAGTGGCTGTCAAAGTATTTTTGTCTAAAAATAGACAATATCTATAGTTTACTCTGTGGCTTAGCAACTTATTTGATAGCTGTATGTCAAGATACACCTGTAAAAAATGGGGAGGGGGGAGAAGTGTGTATTTTTTAATATATGGTATGTTAATGTTAAACACAGATGGTATGGAAAGAAAAGATGAGTAGCAGTGCATAAGTCAGACCTGGAACAGTTGTCTGGAGATCACTCTCCTGGAAACAGTTTTTACTCTTTCTACAAAGAAAATTGTGGGAAATTAAGTACTGAGGTGGGACTCAGAATAATTTCTACCATTTGACTATAAATATTAATTTCTTTTCTGTTAGCTGTACCTCAGGCTCACTGATATTGGGAACAGTATGAGGGGAATAATCTCCATGGGATAGCGGAAAGTTATACAGGCTGTACTTACCTATCATGTATTCAGCAATGGCTTGCAAAAAAATTGAGAAGAAAAAAAGGAAATTGTTTGCTTTTGAAAGAGGCAGAAAGATGCTTTCTGTTGAATTTTGCTGTAATACTAAGTGTTTCCTTCCCTAAACACTTTTTGGATAAGTGTATCTTAAGCTTGAAACTGCTGTTCATTGGACCTTCCATCAGAGTGGAAGAATCAAAACTGAATTGGTGCTTTCATGGTTGGGTGCTGTAGCACAGTTAAAATGAAATCCATGTAAGACTTAGCGGCGTCCAGGCTAGTTTTGTCAGTCTTTTATTAGGGCACAGACTTAGTTCATAGGTTGTCAAGATACTTGGGGAAAAACAGTCTCAGTTCAACCTGTACAGTGATGTACAGGAGCAACACAAAGGGAGCAGTGCTAGTTCCTGGGTGTAGCATCATTGCAGGTGTGACAGAAGAACAGCTGGTGCTGAGCACTATTTATTTCTGAATGCCAGATCTGTTAGTTTATCTAACCACCTGATGAAGGACTTGGGATGACAGCAAGAGCTGATGGTAACGCTGGCAATTTTGCTCTCTATTTTTGCAGGTCACTGTCAGGGGATTTGGTCCATTGCTACAGTTCGCCTACACTGCTAAGCTGTTACTCAGCAGAGAAAACATCCAGGAGGTCATCCACTGCGCTGAGTTCCTGCGCATGCACAACCTGGAGGACTCCTGTTTCAGCTTCCTTCAGACACAGCTGCTGAACAACGAAGATGGCCTGTTCCTGTGCAAAAAAGATACCACCTGTCAGCGCATGCACGATGAGGAGAACTCCGATGGAGATGAGGAAGAGACGATGGAATCGGAGACGTCAAAAATATCTTGCCCAAGGGAGAGGATGCACCAAGAACCCTTCAGTTTTGAAACCACTGTTGCTGGAGCAGACAAAGGCGAAGGGATGCTGCCTGACTCTGACATGCTGAGAGATAGCAAGGACAATTTGGATAAAGATGCAGTAACACGGTACCCCAGATACAAGAAATACCAGCTTGCTTGTACCAAGAATGTCTACAACACATCACACATCAGTACCTCAGGTTTTGCAAGCACATTCAGTGAAGAGAGCTCTGGAAATGGCCTCAAATCAGGACTTGCTATGGGGCAGATAAAAAGTGAGCCTCAGAATGAAGAGAACGATGAAGAAAGCATCACACTTTGCCTGTCTGGAGATGAACCTGACATCAGGGATAAAGAAGGGGATGTTGAAATGGACAGGAAACAGCCAAGCCTCACTTGTGTCGACAGGCCAAAAAGTGGGTCTTCTCCTTCTTGCTTGCGGTCTTTCTTCAACAGAACAAAAAGCATAGATTTGGTTGGCTTCCCCAGCACTTCCCAACAGCACTTTGGCAGGAGTCCAGCATGCCCTTTTGAAAAAGGGACAACTCAGGGTGACCACAAAACTGATTATGTCCCTTTCACAGGGAACTATGGACAGTCCCATGCCATGCAGAAGGATGCTTCCAACTTCACAGTGGGATCACCACTCAGGGGGCCCGGCTTTGAAACTCTCTGTAAGCAAGAAGGGGAACTGGACAGGAGGAGTGTTATATTCTCTTCAAATGCTTGTGACCAAGTAAACACTTCGGTGCATTCATATTCTGGTGTGAGCAGCTTGGACAAAGACCTCACTGAGACTGTGCCAAAGGGTCTGTGGGCTGGCGGTAGCCAGTCTCTCCCCAGCTCCCAGACCTATTCGCACAGTGGACTGACAGCTGATCACTTGCCGGGACGGATGCGGCCGAACACCAGCTGTCCGGTGCCAATTAAAGTTTGCCCTCGCTCTCCTCCTCTGGAAACCAGAACCAGGACCTCCAGCTCATGCTCTTCCTACTCGTACGCAGAGGACGGCAGCGGCGGCTCTCCCTGCAGCCTGCGGCTTTGCGAGCTCTCCTCTTCCCCTTGCTCCCAAGGCCCCCGATTCCTGGCTCCCGAGCACCAGGAGCCCGGCGTGGTGGGGGATGGATTGTACAACCCGGTCCGAGCCCAGATTAAATGTGAGCCATCCTATGGAACAAACTCCAGCGATGAGTCTGGGTCATTCTCAGAAGCAGACAGTGAATCATGTCCTGTGCAAGACAGAGGGCATGAGGTAGGGATTTAAGATAAGTACATATATCACAGTTGTTATGACCCAATTAATCTCTCCTTGATTCTCTCAAATGACTTTGCATTTCCCCTGCACTTTCTTTGTTTATAGGGGCAAAGAGTAACTTCTGGTTATTCCCTCATCAGCTGAGTGCACATGGTTGATTTCACATTAATAGGTCTGCTTGATCTCCAAGCTGTTTGGCACTTCTAAAAATTCTGGTAGAGGAAAACAGCAAATTGCTGAAAGATGAGAGATCATTGATGTGCTTAGGAGTTTGCCAGCAGTGTCCTGTCTTCCTCCCTCCCTCACCCACTTCTGTGGCTCAAAGCACTGCTCCTTATTCTTAATTTGCTGAGGTGGTTCCAGATCCATTTGTTACTGCTGTAGGTGTGTTTGAGCAACCTCAAGCTGTTCCTTTCCTGACACCAAGGGTTGGGCAGCTTGCTTGAAGAGCCAGGCTGCATGTTGCCAGCAGAGGAGTGAAACTACTCAAACAATTGTATAGCTGACCACCCTGTGCTGTGGGAATGGCATTCCCAAAGAAATCTTTGCACATGTGTGTGCATGTGTGTGTTGCACATTCAGGTACTGGGTTTTGCTTCTATTATGTGACAACTTGAGATGATGTTCCCTGTCTGTGACATTTTGTTCAGAGCTCTAGCAGCCATGGCACGAATGGTTTCAGAGAGAAGTTATCCTTTAATTTCCAGGATTGTTAAGGGAATGACTAGAGAATGATCTGGGGCTGAAGAGCAAGCCATCAATTTCCATGTAGCTCTCCCAAGAGGGGGAGGAGAAAGAGGGGTCCTCTCTAAAACTAGAGATGAAGGTGCTGCAGTGATAACTGGCTAACCTTGACCAAATAAACTGTCTGGGTGAAGTCACTACTTTGAGGGCAGACTTCAATCAAGGAGATGTGTTGTGGAGCCCAGAAAGTGGAAAAGACTGGATGTTTATTCACAGAGTTTCATTAGGAATCTGCATGACCCAGAGAACATCTGGGTGAAATCACGTATCAGGTTCCTCTAGTAATGCTGAAAAACTCCACTGAGAGCTTTTGCTTCAGTGTGGGGAGCAATAAGTGCTCATATGCTGAGAGGAGGTTTCATATGTGGAGAGCTCCCAGTTCAGAACCATGTGGGCTTAGTTATGGAGTGGGGATGAAAAGAGTGAAATTTATTCTATCCCTCAGTCTTTATTCCAGCCACGTCCCAGGCTTTATTTTTCAGACAGATGTGGGTGCTTCCTTTAGTTGGCTGCTTAGCTTTCAGAAAGGGCTGAAGAGCCAGGGGAGCCTCTGGTGTCCTAATCCCTGGTCACACTGGACCAGTGATTCTGAGAGAACAGTTCTTCTTCGTCCTCATGTCGTAAGCAGGGGACAATGCAGAAGGGAGAGGAGTCTCTTTGGGAGGCTGTCTGGGACAATGTGCAGGAGATCTCATTTGGGAAGCCCTACAGCAGCCCAGGCCATAGCTGCTTACTCAGTGAAGTCCTGCCTTTACAAGGGGCAGAGGGCAGCAGGGACCAGGGACCATTCATTTCCACCCATGTGTGCTGCTTGCTCAGCGTGAGGCAGCAGAGAGGGCAGGGGTTAGCCTTTTGAGATTTGATAATTAATTAGCTGTCATAATTACCTAATGGTGTGAAAATATGCCGCAGCAAAAATGAGCCTGGAAGAGTGAAATTAGAAGCTTACAGGGGACTGGTGGTGGTTTCCTAGAAAAAAGGTATATGCATATGTGCAGGAGAGCATGGATAAGAGGAGGGACATACAAGGAGCAAACAGGCAGCTACAGGAGGCTGTCTGGGTGTGCTGCAGGCAGGCAGACATCTGGCTCTGAGACAGTGCTAGGAAAGGTTTGCTACACTCCTGGTTTTGCTGCTGGTTTCCTCTGGGGAAGATTTTCTGAACTGTGCTGAGCAAGTTTCCTCCCTGGGACTGCTGATAAGGCTTTTTTTTATTTCTTTAGGACTACTAGGCATTAAAAATGTGGTGAGGAAATTAATGCTCCGTGAGGTTGCACTGCACTATCCTGAACAAGCCAAGGGTAAACAGATCACACCAGTGCTTTGGTAGAGATTCTGTTTAAAAATTGATCTTTTGAAGGTTGTTACCAATACAAGAGCAGACTTTGCAGCCTCATTAAACAATACTATATTAATGCAGTGACTTTGGGTGTGTATCCAGCAAGATCTGCTGCTGTGGAAACCTCAGTAAAAGGTATCTTAAACCAGACAATAGAAAATAAGTAACAGCAGCAGGAAGTTCTTGTATAAGTTGCTCTACCTGCTTTTAGCAGTTTGGCTGTGAATAAAACAGCAGAAGAGACTCACAGCTGTCTGAAATGGACAGCTTTCTGTTCTTCACCTCCCTGCAAGCTGCATGGGAATCTTTCTCCATTCCTGAAATTGTTGCTTTGCCCTTCCTGTCCTGATGACTTCACAGACAGGACCCTTTCCCCCTCCGTATCAGAACACACAGTGTTTTCTGGGCTTCTATTCAAAAAGCACCTGATAAGATATCTGGGGGTGACATGCTTGACCTTCTGGAGAGTGGCCATGCAGGTTCTGCTGCAGGTCAGCTTTCATTGGGGTGGGATGGCCTGATGGGAATAAGCCTGGTGGACTCTGACTATCAGTTATCTCACAGGGCTGCTTGTTCCCCTGGAATTTGGACCTAGTTGGTCTTAATTTGGCTCACAGAGTGCTGTCACTGCCAGAATTAGTGTCACAAAACATCATTTGCTGGGATATTGATTGTGTGAGAAGTAGGTGAGAGGCTTCTCTCTGCTTTGTTCAGGCATTCTGTTTTCCCACAGACAGATGCCATTCCAGAGCACATGGCCAAAGTTGTTTGGTGCCAGAAGTGGGGTGCTGGGGTTCAGCATGATGCCCTGTGGGTGAAGGTGACCCCACCTTGTGATGAGCCTCCATCTCATTGTGGGTGCAGAAGGCAGTCAAAACTGTCAGAGGAGGTGGCAGTCCTTGGAATACCACTGGTAAATCTTCTCCAGGATGTCCTTGCTTATTGCTTCCCTTCCTGGAGCCACCAAGACTCTTCTGCGATCTCCCTTTGTTAAGGCTTCCTGACAGAAGCAGCAAGTGCAGTGTAGGGTGTACCCATGGTACAGAGCTGCAGGAACAGGGCTGCAACTTGAGCTATTGGGACTTTACAGAAATATTTACCAGTTTGTGTTGCTCTTTTCACTCAGTTCTCTCAGGTCTCCACAGGTTGTGAAAAAATCAATCCGAGATATAATATTAGAGAGAAGACTTACAGCTCAGTGCTTACAGGCAGGTTCTGACAATCCTGCTAAAAATAGCAACAACAAAACAATAAGCCCTGAAATAATGAATTGTTGAGAAGGAAGTAGTCTGTCAATCTGTTAACCTACTTAAGGAACAGAAACTTCTGCACTACCTACTTTTCTTGGTATTCCTTTTCTTCAGCAAGTACTTCAGAGGTTTTGTCTGCTAGAAAATTTGTAAAATATGTTATACTACTAAACCAGTTAAAAAGAAATCTCATCTCAGTCTAATATGATAAGTGAGTTTTCTGAGGAAAAAAATAAACAAGGATAAGAGGAGGTAAGAGGTGGAGTTTTCCAAGAACTATTACTATCTAGAGAGTTGCATTCAGTGTCTCCTCATGTGTATTTCAAAAGAATTTCCCACCTGGATTGGTGACTTACTTTTCAAAGGAAATTTTCATAAAGGGAAAGCTAATGCAATTAGACCTTTGAGGATATTGTAGGTAAATAACTTTCAGCAAGAGTCCAAATCCCTCCCTGTTAAGTGACAGGCAGCCATCCTTTCTCTGTTCATCTGCTGATGCTTAGCTACTGCAAGTCAGAGCCCCAGAAAAGAGGAGTAAACCAAAGCTGCTCTACCAGAAATCTACTCTAACTATGCTGAGTTACCTTGTCTGAGACTGCTTCACTGCTTAATATTCCTGCTTAGTGAAGAATGTTATGTGGAAAGAAGGGCAACCGAGAAAAATACATATGAAGGCTTTAACTTGCTGTGGTATGCGATACCTCCCCAGAATTTGATGATCATTCACCCCAGATTTCCTGATTTTGCTAGGTTTGCAAATTTGAAAATGAGAAAAATTAGTCTCCAGATTGATTTCTGGTAGATGTTCTCTTGACTAGGATGGCATCAGCAGTGCACTGGGAATTGTTTCTCAACGTCTGTTTAAATGGTGTCTTGTCAAACGTTGCTGTTGTAAGATAAACCTCATGGAAGTTCTGTTTTCTTTCCTCTCTTCAGGAGCAATGGTCTCCATACTGGTAGCAAAGAATTTCTGGATTACAACAACACTGAGAGTTTGAAATTTCAGAAGGTCCTTTTAAACACTATATGATTTTGCGGAGCCCTATAACCAATTATTTTATCCTCTGCTCTGAAGACCTTGCAGGAGCTCTTGAAGGATTCCAGTTGCTGAGCTGCAGAAGCAACTCTTTCAGAGAAATACTGTACTCTATCCCCTGTCATTTCACTGCCTGATCTTCCATTCTTAAGTGCACCTGTGGCTTCTGTCAGTGTTGCTGTGCTATCCATGGTCTCAGAGAAGCCTGTTAAATGGCAGGAGTACCATACTGTTGTGCCCTTTGAAGGGCTGGAAGCTGGGGACACTGCAAGCAGTGAATAGGAAAAGGTCAGCCCAGCATTCTAAGTACCATCAGTGTGTGGTCTGAATACAAGTCCAAATCATGGGCTAAAGGATGAGAATCCCATCCACATCTCCTGATTACTGGGTTCAAGCACTCAGCCGTGGGATTAGCCTGGTCCCCCACTTCTGTGAGGCAGGTAGCAAATCAGTAGGTTACCCAGGCTGCCTCCACAGCAGTGCCCTCTCAGGCAGCATTTGCTGACCCAAACACCTCTCATGGCCCTCACAATGGGAAGCTGCAGTTGACCCCACGCCACTACAGGCCATCAGTTGTCTTGTGTCAGATGGAACACACTGCAGTGGAACCTGCTGATCTGAAGTGGGACAATTTAGAACCTGGTTTGTTGACACAATGGTAGATCTTCACTGCCTGGGCTCATCATTCCCCTTTTGCAGTCCTCTGCCATCTTGTATAGTTGACACCTGGAAAAAGGAGGTATTTTGAAGGCTTTAGCTGTGCCAGTAAACAGCAGGATGAGAAAATGCATCTTGGCTATCCCTTATACAAAGGGATTACACAAAAGCCCATTACCTTTGTGTTCCTTAGATAGCCTCTGTCCAGGTGAAATCAGGACAGGAATAGGTCCCTAGTCTGTAGGACCACAAGTGGTGCCTGAAATACCCTGATGACAATTGAGCCCCTATCACAGGTGGACACTCCTCAGCTCCTATCCTGGAATGAATTTCTTGCTGGATGTTTGTGGAAGACAGACTCGCATGCTGAGGAAGATACTTGAAAACACAACATTAATGCCTTGGGTGTGAAGCCAAGTACCCATTTCTGCATTAAAGAAAAGGGTATTAACATGATTGAGCCCCTGGGCTGGATTGTTCGGGTGGAGCCTGAGAGCCTTCCGAGGAGTCAGCAAGTGTGAGTGTCAGAGGCTTTCAGGATTTGAGGGCACTAAGGCAGCAGGTTTTGTTCTTACAGCTCTGGAGTAACTGACCAGCTGGTACAATGTGTTCCACCTTCCCATGCCCACTACATAATGGCTGCATTTTCTTATGGATAATATATTTCTTTAAGTTACTGTAATGTTAAAGTGACACTTGGGAAGTTCATTGCCTTTACTAACACTTGGCTAGGGTGAGATGATGTCTTAATTAAGATATAAAGAAAGAATGAAGAAGCTAAGGTTACTCATAGGATAATGACATTCCCAAGAGTTAACATTTTATATTTTAATGGGAGTAAATACAGGTCCTCAGTTCTTTCCTTTATTCCAGGTAAAAGAGAGAGGGGGGAGAGCAGCAGCAGTAAGTAGTACAATAGATGGGCAGAACAGCAGTAACTGGCATATGATCCAAGCTGGCACTAACTAGTGAAGCTTGAAGGAATTAATTGGTTATATATGGGCCTTGCATGTGCTGAGTCAGTCGCTGTCCCTGTCTGCCTACATCGCTGCTCTGACTTAACCTCTCAAAGCACTAAATTTCCACTGGCATCCTAATGCTGATAAGGGGGGGAAATGCCACAAAATCCTAACCAGGTTTCCTTTTTCCCCTGGGTGGATTGGCAGAGTTGGAGCAGTAGAGTCTGCAGTGGTGTAGCAGGTGCTAGTTTGTTTGTTGTGTGGTGGAAAGCAAGCTTGTTCTGCTGGTGTAAAAATGCAGGGAAAGAGTAATTGTGCTGATAAGGGAGGATTTTGGAGCTCTGTAAGGTTAGCTTTGGAGGGAGTAACTCCTGGAAGGAGCAGGGATCCCACCTATATTTTTAATTTGAAATAGTTTGAACAAAAAATCATAGTAATTAGAAAGAAAACTTTACAGGAAAGCATACTTGTTTTGGTTTTGTTTCATATTTTAAAAAAGATTGGCTGTCTTTCTCAGACACCTCAGGTAAGTTTCTCTCACCTCCCATAGATACCGTAAGATGCAGAATCTTTTCTGAGTCTTAAATCCACTCCTTCTGCAGCCAGAAGGAGGGAGAAGCCGTGCAGCATTGCCATCTGAAGGGAGCAGGACACTAGGTAGTCCCAGCCCATCATTTCAGGCAGCTCTGGGTGAGTCAGATGAATCCCACCCACTGCACAGTTGCAGGCTCTAGCAAAATGACTCACCACTCTGTTATGATAAATAGCAGCTGAGAGTCTTGCCCTGTGCAGATGTAAAACACTTTAGCCTCTCACTGCAGCAACACCCTGGTGCAGTTATTCACTGTGTCCGTGCCAAAAGCTTGGTGGGTTGGTATTTTTTTTTTTTCAGTTGACAGCTGATTTCTAAGAGGGAGACAGGCAATAAAAATGCTGTGAATGGTGAAGGAAATGAGTCTGACTCACTTCCACTTTCCCTTTCACATTTTTAATCCTGTGCAGTGCTGCCTGTGACAGGAGTGGGATTATGCTGGGATTACTGATAGCAGTCTCTGATCTGCTGTGTAGATGGTTTTATTTTGAATCCCTTTTTTTTAATGAATCTTTTTTTATTTATTTTTCCATTTCCTTTCAGCAACTTCTACCTGACATATTTAATTTGCTTCTCTTTCATTCCCATTCCAGCTGCAAGCACTTCTCCTCCTTGCAAGTAAATATGTTTTGAAAGGGAGAGGTAGGGAGAAAAAAAGTTAACATTGCTTTCCATTTTGGTCTTAAGAAAATAAGGAAAAACTGTGAACATGAAAGGGCTGGTTTTGCAGTGAAACTGTGGTGTCTTTCAGAGGAAGGCACTGGCTGTTTTCATTTTCAGACCCTGGTAGAAGCTTGAGAAAAAAGCAGGTGACACTGAGTTTATATTAACCATCCAAAGGCTCGAGAGGGGAAATCAAACAGGTTTCATGCCATTAACTGGCAGTCTGTAAACAAGGTAGTTCACATCGCTGTGCCTAAGGTCAGCCTTTGTGTGTACAAGCAAGAATTTGGGAGGGTTTGGGCAGCGTTTGGCATTCCTTGCTGCTTTAAGTTGACTTGTCAAGTAGTGTGTTATGGAGCAGTGCCTGGACACGTGAGGCAGAGGGGCATGAATGAACATTCAGGGCATGAAACCATCTGAAAGGATGTGGTAGGTGTTTGCACGGAACTTCATGTACCCCAGGCTTGGCAATGCACAGAACAGTGTTAGAAGGATGCAAGAAAACACCCAGAACACCCCTAAACAAGGTGAGGAGCTGGTTACTGCAGGTTCAGGTGCCTGGTGAGGGTCCACAGCTGACAATGCCAGAGGCCATTGCTGTGTGTTGGTGCACCTGTGTCCTCAGCAAACTGTTCTGCTTAAATAACTCAGCTCTCTGAAGATAACTGATAATCCATGTTGTTACTTTCTTTATTTCCAAATAATAATTAAGTGCACTATTTGAGTGCATTTGAATACATGTTTTAAATATTAAAGGAATGTTTTCAGCCCATATATTTCATTTGGCTGGAGCAACTTACCTTTTTGATAACCTGTGTGCAGAATAGTCTCCTTGTTCCAGAGGTTAGATTGTACCAAATAGGGACAGAAACATAAATATTTACTGCCATCTTTTGGGCAGTGTGGGTATGACTCAAAAAAAGAAGGGGTCGATCGAATTACTCTGCATCTCATTCGGCTTTGTCAGCTGACTCTTGTCTGACCACCAAATACAACAGTTGGCTGAAGAACATCAGTTTTTTAATAGTTATCAGTCTGAGGCTCTAAGTGAAGCAAGGTTTCTAAGGGGAGATGCTTACCTTGATTTGAGCAAGCTGATAGATTTTGGGCAAAAAAAACTAAAAGGCTTTGAGTACATCCACCATTCTTCAGCTTTTGACACAGTATGTGTTCATTGCTTCAGACTGCTGGGAGCTTTGTGTTTTTCTCTGCTTTAATGCATAATTGCTAGGCTTCTTGAAGTCAAACCCTGACCTTTTCAAGAAATACAATTTCAGTGCTCTTTAGTCTCCAAGAATATTAGAGTGTCAACATATATAGGTTTATTTTTAAATGTATATATTTTAGCAAGATAGATATGTTGCATCACACTCCTCTGACCCTTTCTTCTTACACAGTGTATTGCTCAGCTGAAATGCTGATTAGGTGACCTTTCCTAATTGCAATACATTCTTTTTCATCCACTTGAGGTGTCAGGTTGTATTTTTAACCACATACTTAATCAAACTTTCAGTCCTGCAGTCTGAGTAGATGTACATTTCCTGCTGTGGTAATAGCCCATTCCTTGAAACTAGTTTGAATATAATAGCAGCAAGGTACTTCACTCTTTCCAAAAGGCTGTGTCTCTTAGTGGACAAAACCTTCTTTTAATGCAATGAGATCATTTATTAAGGCTTTGTAGAAAGATGAAATTTTTAACTGGGCTTCGTATGTGTTGCTGATTTAAGTACGATTCTCGTCTTGTCCTTACCATCTGGAACTCCACAATGTGCCACAAGGGAAGAACTTACTCAATGTAAAACTTGGTTTGTTGTTTATTGAGGGTGTGGCAGCAAAGATAATCGTCCTTCCACTCACTGTTGTTCAGCTTGCATTGAGCAAGCAAAATATGACTCTTTGCTCTTGTCTTGTGTTTGTTTTAGGTGAAACTTCCTTTTCCTGTTGATCAAATCACAGATCTTCCAAGGAATGATTTCCAGATGATGATAAAGATGCACAAGCTAACCTCAGAGCAGCTCGAGTTCATCCACGATGTCCGCCGGCGCAGCAAGAACCGGATTGCAGCTCAGCGCTGCCGCAAGAGGAAACTGGACTGTATTCAGAACCTCGAATGTGAAATCCGCAAGTTGGTGAGTCCCGTGCCCTCGCCGCAGCCCAGCTCACCCTCACTGGAGCCTGCAGGGCACCAACAGCAATTCCAGTCCAGACTTCAGTGGTCGGTTTGCACATTGATGAGCAGAATGCACAGTAGACAGTGCCGCCACATTTTAATGTAAGGGGGTGAGGTGACTGGAGCAAGGCCAAGTGGCTGCTCAGAAAATTCCTCTCACTTTCAGTCATGCTTTGGACACCTCAGGTGGGGTTTGTTGTGCTTCATTTTGCTTTGTTCTCTGCTCAAGCTGTAGGAAACATCATGTGAAAGAGGCAGGGATCTGTTGGAAGAAGCTGAGTTACCACCACCTCACAAATGGCAGAAAGCCACATGGCTTTGGGTTACTCACTTTCTGCCTGTGCCTGTCTGCTTCCCGTCTGTGACAGGGAGGTGACACTGACCTCACAAGCTGGTTGGGAGGCTTAAATCATCAAGGCTTGTGAAGCCTTCAGATGCTGTGCTGCTGAAGCCCTGGGGGGAAAAAAAAAGAAAAATCAAAACATTGTTCAGAGTAGTGCTCCACTGATGCAAAACAAACAACACAACAAAGATAAACAAAATAGTGAGCAACTGCTTCCTGCACTGAGTATAGTGCACAGTGTGTACAGGGTGAGTCAGAGGTTCAGCAAGTGAAAGAGTGGATGGAGCCTCAGCGTTGTCAGAAGAAGCAGGTGCAGTCTTAGCTGCACATGCCTGTCACTGCACTGAGCTGGTGATGGGGAGGAGTTCCTGTCTCTCACTCTCCAGAGACTCAGGAGGAGCACTCTGAGGACTGGACTGGCAGCAGGGGGTGATTCAGCCTTATACCTGTAGCCTTCACTTGAAAATTAGTTTGAGTTAATTGATTTCATGCAATCCTCTGACATTGCCATTATTGTCTGATATGGTAAACTGTAGACAGACAAAATAAAAATTTTAAGTCCTGTCCCCAGCACAAACACACATCTCAGGGGAATGAATGAAAGGCATATGAGTGGCCTTGTGGGCTTGATCCCTGCTCAGTTTGAGGAATCAAAAACCATTTGAGGTGCAGGATTCTTCCCCAAAAAAAAGTTGACATTTCTATTTAGCGAAGGGGACTTGAATTCATGTGGCAATATGCAGTGAGTGAGCCAAGGGAAGGCACCCCACTGGACCTGTTTGCAAACAGTGAGGGGCTGGTGGGTGAAGTGATGGCTGGATGCCTTCTTGGGCACAGTGATCACAAAATAATGGAGTTTTTGGTTGCTGGAGAGCTAAGTAGGAGGGTCAGCAGAACTGCCACCTTGGACTTCCAGAACGCAGACTTTGGCCTGTTTAGGAGACTGGTTGGGAAAATCCCTTAGGAGGCAGTACTGAAGGGCAGAGGAGTCCAGAAAGGTTCGGCATTCTTCAAGAAGTAAATCTTGCAGGAACAAGAGCAGGCTGATCCCATGTGCCAAAATATGAGACACTGGAGAAGACCAGCCTGGCTGAACAGGGAATTTCGGCTGGAACTCAAGTGAAAAATTGAGGTTATTTTCTTTGGAAGGACAGCTACTCGGGAGGACTACAAGCATATTGTGAAGTTATGTAGGGAGAAAATTATAAGGGTAAAAGTCCCACTAGAACTTAATCAGGCTACTGAAGTAAATGACAATAAAAAACTTTTTTTAAACAGACAAGCAACAAAAGGAAGGCCAAGGAGAATCTCCATTCTTTATTGAATGCAGTAAAAACATAGCAACAGAGAAGGAGCAGCAGGCTGAGGTACTTAATGCCTTCTTTACCTCAGTCTTACTCAGTAGTAAGACTGGTTGTTCTCTGGGTACCCAGCCCCCTGAGCTAGAAGACAGGGACAGGGAAAAGAATAAACACAACACATGGCCACTGTTATTTTCCTTTGTTATCTTCTGTCCACTTTGTGATCAGCAGTTTCCAGTCTCATGAATTATATGAGACTGTGGTTTAATGGTTTTTCACTAGGCTGGGTCTTTTTTATGAAAGACCCCTTTTCCCCCTGTAGTTACTGTAAGTCACCCATCTTCTTGACACAGATGGTTTCACAGCAGACAGTGAGTGAAATGGTTGTATCCTCAGAGTTTGATAGGTAATTTTTTTTGCCTGCTTTCTCTCACTCATTCATCTACCCACTCACATTCCCTTTTTTCCCTGCAAACTCGCAGCATATTCTCCTCCATAATTCATCATCTCAAGATGTACTTGAGCATCTGTTTATTTTTTTATTATTTTTATGCTTTCTTGATAGATTTATCAATATTTTAGCAGTTAGTTCTTTTCATGTGCACTGCTCTCTTTCGCATTCACACAGCTGTATGCTTCCAGTGTGGGCTCTGGACCCGGGGCAATACTATCGGCTGTCAACAACCACCCATAGCTGGATTATCTGAGTTGTGGAGCTTTCACACCTCAGATGCTGAGACATCTTGGGTTTAGCAGTGTTACTAGGTGAGATATACGTGGCTGCGCTGCTTTTGGGGCCAGCTCAGCTCTGGAAATAGTTCTGGTACTCTACAAAATCTCTTCTTCTCTTTTGAGCTGTATGCCCACCTGCCTGAGACAGAAGGAGATGCAGCAGGACCATCCCAGTCAGTCTACACTGAGTCAACATTGTTTTTTAGAGGTGATATCCTAGGCTGGGTTCATAAAAATATCTGTATTAGATCAAGCCCAAACCATTAAGCACCAGAACATAAGAAAACAAGCCATGGTGCAGGCCACAGAGCACACTTCTGATCCTCTCTTCTGAATAAACTCACCTCTCTCAGTGGTAATGGAGCTCCAGGAGGTGCACCCAGCCTAAGCGGCCAACCTGACAGTTCAAGGGTGAACCAAACATCAGCTGCTTATCCTCACTTCAGGAATTAACCTGTTTTCTTGCTGATTAGGTAGGAAATGCCACTTCTCCCTCAAAATGTTTTGTTCAGAGTTTTTTTACATCATCTGTCGGGCAGCCTTAGTTTATAAAGGGAACAGTTCTGTGGGAATAACTTGGAATTCTCTTCCAGTTCAAATGTTTTTCTCCAGATGTTTCCCAAACTGCTGTCCACACAGGCCATGGTGGTCAAATACTTGATGTCTTTGACTTTTCCTCTGGCCATGTGAAAACAGGAGTGACACATTGGTGTTCTTGAGTACTGCTGCGTATGTGCCCAAAGTGAACAGGCAGTGGATGTCCCTTCCTCAGCCTAAGATGCCTTCTTTCTTTTCCAGGTGTGTGAGAAGGAGAAATTGCTCTCAGAAAGGAACCAGCTGAAAGCGAGCATGGGAGAATTGCTAGACAACTTCTCGTGTCTTTCCCAAGAAGTGTGTAGAGACATGCAGAGCCCGGAACAGATCCAAGCCCTCCACCGATACTGCCCCGTTCTCAGACCCATGGATCTACAGCCGGTCACCACCATCAGCCCCGCCCCAGCTGGTGTGGAGCAGAGCCTGGTGACCTCCCAGTGCGTCGGGGAGAGCATGCAGTGCTGCTCAGAGCAAGGCTCAGTGCAGCTGGGGGCACCCTGGCTGCCCAACAACATCTCGGAAAATTGTTCAGCCGGCGCGGGATTGGATGGAGCCGACGCAGGTACTTACCCCGAGAGAGAGCTTCCACCAGAGCAGAGCAGCCAAACGGTCACGGTAGACTTCTGTCAGGAAATGACTGATAAATGTACAACAGATGAGCAACCTAGGAAAGATTACACCTAGTGACTCGTAACCTTAATGTTACACCTGGTCAGGTGTTCTTCAGTCAGCCAGTGGCAGTGTTCATTTGTTGTCTAGAAGAACGTATTTGGTGCACACTACAGTGGTCTTAGCAGCAATACTGTTTTTAAGTATTCCCTCCTCTCTACAAGCAGGAGTTCTCTTCACAATGGTGCTATCCCTTGCTCAGGCAGGGAACGAAGCAGTGGCAACACTGTCTGTTTTTGTATGTTGATTTCAATCTTAACAGGGATGGACATAACACCTCTGAGGACCCAACCGCAGCTTTTTTCTCAGTGGCCCATGTCACAAAACCCTAACTCAGGAATTTCCTCTGAATGTTCAATTTTTCATTGAAGACAGCTTCTTTACACATCAAAGTTTTATAGCTAAACTGTACATATTATATATAATATATATAAAATATATATATCCATATGCAAGAGTCCCTGCATGCCTCAATTTTCTCATCCTACAAACTGGAAGCTTTCATTTCTATTGTACAAACAAGTTCCAACATTCCTTTTTGTCTTTGATGCTAGAACTAGTTTGGTAACTTGTTACACGATAATTTTTTCCTCAGTTCGCAGTTCAGCAATAGCATTCAATTTGTACTTATTTATAAAGTGTCGGAAACTTATTTGAGATTTTATTATAGACAATTTTTTTTGGCACAGCCATTTTGTGCCACTTGAGCAATGTGGAGTTATTTTATTTTCTTGCAGATACTGTACAGTAATGGTCAACTTTGCCACTTGCACTGAGTTTCTGGTCAAACCTCTTTTCATAAATGAAGTCATGACTTCAGAATAACTTGAGTATATGGTTTTCTTTGCTTTATGGCTTAAAGGAAATAGAAAATTTTTATCTAATAGACAAACACTCAGGAGCTCATTATGTAGTAAAAACAGTCTTGCCAAATACTGAATTCACTATACAATTTGTAAAGAGAATCTGCTTGAATTATTTTTATATTTAGACTTCTTTCTGTTTCACAAACCAAGTTTAAGTGCTGTTAATGATGCTTTTGGAGTCTTATAGGGGAAAGTATATTTCACTCTTTAGAGAAAAGTGTATTTGACAACTGGATCAATTCATCAAATGTTCCACGAAGAAAGTAAAGCAGAGATCACGTCAATATACTTGGGGGCTTTTTCTCCAGCCCCACTCTGCATCCTTTACTCATGGAAGCAACTGCTGCTCCGGCTAGTCCCCAGAGCCTGACCTCAGCTGTCCTCAGACGTTACCTGTTCTCCCCACCAGATCCAAGTTGCAGAGGTGGATCTGGTGAAGTCAGTGACCCTGCCTAGACAGGCAGAGTTGCAGGATCATACCCCTAGTTGTTGACTTTGGCTTCCTTACGGAAGTCCAGCTAGCACTGTATCCTCTAAGAGCAAAACATACGTTTGCCAACACCCAATTTGGTCACTTACCCATCAAATTGTTGTGTTCCGGGATCCTCACATCCTGCAGCATTGCCCTCAGCACAAACTGCAGCTAAAAAAGCGCTGTCTCAAAGGAGACTACTCAGTGAATTGGCTTAGTTGTGACTGTATTGGACTTGTATCTTAATGTTGACTCATGTTATGACTGTGTGAGACAGCAGCTTTCCAAGCATAACATCTGTATGTACAGTGTAGACAGAAGAACAACCTCCTAATGCTTTTTTTAATAATTATTACTATTCTAAGTGTACTGAGTTTTTATTTTGTGGTTCTTTGCCCTACGTGTGCCAGGTTATGTGGCTTTATCGATGACAACTGTCATGTGCTTTATTGGCTGATATTGTTTGTTCTCACTGAGAAAAAAATGACCAGCTGTTCACACCTGTTTAAAAAAAAAAAGTGTGGGGAAGCAGCTTCTCAGAAGCACTAAGTGATAATGCGTTCTTCTGTGCTAACGTTTACACTAGAGGTGTGCGCTGGTGGTTTTTTGAGGCACTCAAGTAGATCAGCATCTTGAACCCTGGAGGAGGAATCAGCTCCCTCTCTCCACTTTCTTCCATCTTCAGACTGTGCTCATGGACTGTCGCCCACTCGCCACAAGTCTTGCTTTTATCCTCCTCATGCAAACTATTGTAATTGTAGCCAAGCTACTGAGGAGGAACTGCATATAGCATGTGCCATGTTTGTTGAAAATACTTTTTTTCCCCGCATGTACAAAGAAAACTAGTATATAATGTAGGAGAATATTTATGTTTAGGTATTAATCATTACTGTACAAAATCCTTACCTTTAAATGTTCAAAAATATACAAATGCCATAAACTCCTAGTTCACACGGTTGAAAAAGGGGGAGGAGTTGTCCTTTCTTTTTAAAAGAGCTTAACCTTAAAAATATCTGAACCCCCTCCCAACCATCCTTTGCAGGTAACTTCACTGAGAAGCTCTTTGGTGGGGGGGTGGGATTTGATTTTCCTTTGAATTCGTTGACGTTGCAAAGCAGTTCTGTGCTTCGCAGAGAAGTTTTGTTTCTATGAGACCATGGTGAAAGCTAGAATTTAAAACTAAATGTGAATCACATTATAGAGTCATAGCTACTTGGGGGGGTTGGGGGTGGACGGGAGGGAAGGGTCAACTGACACAGTATTTTAAAGATGTTTTTCTGTTGCCTTTTTTATTTTTAAGTGACCTCCTATATATATATGAATAGATAGAATGTTTTATGAGTATAAAACCAAGTTTTAACTTGCTTCCTGACATGAAGATTTACTCTACTAACAACTCATGTGCAACTGGTACTCTTGACCTCATTCCAACGGTTTAAAAAACCCACCCACACAACCCATTGCGCTGCAGCTCTTAGGTTTGACCTGGCCTCATACTGGTGCTGGGTCCCTTGATTTCCTCTACCTTGGGAACTGATATTTAAAACCACTGCTCAAATAAGTGTCTCTTCCTCAACCTTTCTCTCGTCTCTCTCTTGCCCTCCCCTGCAAGCTTTTCTGGATGTTTGATTTCATTCTTTCCCATTAGAAGTGGCTGATTTTGTGTCATTGCTTCCTATATTTACATGTATCATGGTTTTTCAGTGGGGTTTTTTTGGTGGTGGTGGTGGTTGTTTTTTGTTTCTATTTTGTTTTGAGGGTTTTTTGCTATTTTGAACCATGTGGTTTTCAAAGCAGTTACTGGGCTAACGTTTAAAGGAAGATACTGGGAGAACTAGTTTCAGACTTGGACGTCAGTTTACATACCCAACTGTTCTTGTCTCACGAGGTCAAACCAAATGACCACAAAACATCATTGGAAAGATGATGATTTTTTTTTTTTTCCAAAAAAAAAAAAAAATCTGACTGCAGAATTCTAAGAGCTTGGCCAGTGGTCACTGTGATCTTAAGAATCTCTTTGCATTTGTCAAAGAGGATACATGCAGCATCTCTCCTGCTGGGCGTTGCTTGGGAATGGCATGGTGAGACCCCATCTCCCCGCTGAGCACTGCTCTGCTCCCATGGACATGTGAGTCCTTGGAGCTCTGTCCAGTCTGTATCTAGTCCTCCTTTTCCTCTGCCATTGCTATACTTGTATTGCCAGGAAACCTCATTTCATTTAGGCTTGTTATGCTTTGTCAGGTGAGTACTACACTATATAATGTGTTTGTTTCTCTGCGTTCTCTGGGGGTGCCTTGAACACAATTAAAGCTCATTGCAAGCTGATTCTGGAACAAAAAGGTAGTGAAAAAATAAATTTAAAAAAAAAAAAGAGTGAAAACAAAACAGAAAACAAGCAAAACAAAAGCAAAAATGTTGGCTGTATTATCAGGAGATCCCAGTATTTATATCACTGACTTCCTAACGTGATGACTCAGGCGTCAAGAGTTTGATGCTGCAGTATAAAACTATTATTTTATATATTGTACAAGTAATTTATTAAATGTCTTTCTAAGGGTATATGCTGCTTTTAAGATGCACTATATTTTTGGATCTAATCCCTGTATTATTTTTTTTCCCAAGGAAGTAAAATGTGCTGCAAAAGCAAGCCACAGTGATTAGTATGCTAACTGCTACTTCTCTTTAAAAAGCAGAGTGGGAATGAGATACGTAACTTTGCTAAGTGGATTAACTCCTGCCAGAGAAATGATTAATGCTGATACTGTGGTTGTTAATCTGGAGTGTGACACTTCATCATGTCTGTATCCTAAAGAGTGCTTAAATAGAAGTTAAAATGCCTAGATATATAGTTAATTTTTTTTTAATATGTGACTTCATGATTGCCTAGTAAATAAAACAAATCTGCATGCTGGAATCACTATAATCCTGTAATAAAATGAAAACTGATCTACTAGGAGAAAGCATGGTGAAGCATTGCAATTCCAGAATCAACACCACATCCTCATCTGTGTCTTATAATCCACTGCTGCGGTGGTGAAGAGAGAGCAAGGCGTGCGTTCGCAGAATAGGAGACCCATAGTGAATTCTGCAGTGAGACAAAGCGGACATTTGCCAGGTTTCCACAGGCTCACATTTTGCTCCACTTCACATCCTCTACCATTGCAACAAGGAGCGCTGCTTCCACCTTTTCTTTCCCTGATCTGAGATGCTTTTGAAGGTACCTCTGGGTGAATGTTGTAGCCCATGGCTACAGCATTTTAAAAGTCTCTATTTTAGGGCTTCCTTGAGAAGTTTTAGCTCAGTATGAGCAGCGGCTTTGCATAAGGAGGGGATCTGTGAAGTATGGAGCAGTTTTATTTTTATCAGAAGTGAAACGCAAACTATTAACATAAAGAATTTCTGCTCTCTTTCCTGTTAAAAATTTTCTCAACAGATTTTGACTTCATTTCAGTTTTGTTTCTGCCAACACAGTCCAAGTTAATTTTGCATCCATATATAAAATATGTGTATGTATGTATACATACATCTATAATTCTAGTCAGAGTGTGTGTTTGTGTATTTTCCTGTTTATAATACATATATGTATATTTATAATACTCCCTGGAGTATTTTATGACTCAGGCATCAGGTCTGATGCTGTAGAATACAATATATGTGTATATGCATATGTTCAAATACTGTGTGTATATTTAAAAATCTATTGTTGGTGGTCTGTAGAATAATTATTCCCTTTACTCTCAAAATTTTAATGGCATTACTTGCAAAGTTTAAGTGTACAGTATTTTCCTACACTCCACCAAGATAGGTATTATTTATATCGAAGTCAATTATTGATGAGCATTTTAAGGTATTACATGAATAATGACATTTTTGCAAACAAAATCACTTTTTGGCAGGAAGGAATGCTAAAAATATCTTTTTATAAGCTTATTATCCCAACCAAATGACTGCTTGAAAGCCAGTTAGATGACTCCTGTTCTTGTGCAAACTTAAGTGACTGTGGGCAGAGCCCTTGCCATAACTGAAAGTCACTGTGTGGTTCATGCAGTGCCACTGTTGTCCCTTTTGCCTAATTAAGGGCATGCAGAAAGAAACTAACATCCCAAAATAGAAATGGAAACTGGCAGTGTTTGATTTCATTGATTGCTTAGAAGCAGAGATGGTCCCAGGCTACGAACCCAAACGACCCCCCCATCTCTGGAGGGAGCCAGGCGGGGGCTGCAGGGGATGGTGGGCTGATCCAGAGGAGCCCATGCTCTGGGATGTGGGCAGAGGAGGGAGCAGCTGCCCCGTGCTGGGGGTTGTGGCTGGCACCCCCTGCCCAGGCCGGTGGCCCCCTGCAGTGGGGATGTAGCCGAGAGGAATGTGCACGGTTTCAGTCCTGTTCTCACTGCTGCGTTTGCTCTGCCTGAAGCTCTCTGGATCCCTCAGAGCAGCAGGAATGATACTAAACACTTTGGTGATATTCGGTGCGTGGTTGTTTACTCCAAGTTGCAAGCATCACCTTTGATTTCGAGGGTGAGGATGCCCTAAGAGTTTGTTCCAGAACCAGTTGGTTACAAGTGCACCTCTTATATATGCCTTACAAACTTCAGAGGCCATATTCAAAACAGGGTTTTATCAGTGTATGCAAGGGGTGCAACCCCTCTTCTCTTCCTCCCCAGGTCAAACAGTATGGACAGTTTTCACACATATCTACCTGTATAACCCTCTGTACCTCTCATAACTGGTCAATGACTGTAACAGGTTACATCAGGTGTTTTTTCTACATACTTTTTACACAAATTCTATGCGATTAATGTAACTTAATTCAATGCATCATTTTATTGTACTAGTTCTTAAGCTTGTCTTTATTTTTTTTTTCTAGGTGACTGTGGTTTCTTGTGATTTTTATTGTATAAATAAATGAGGTGGCTGTTGATGCTTACTCTCTGTTACTAAGAATTTTTACCTTTTTGGAAGAAAGCATTGCTATGAACTAATGAATTTAAAATGTCATTTACTCATTGTAAATACAGTATTGTGCAAAAAAACAAAAATGAAAAAAAACCACCCAACCCTTTTCATTCATTTGAATTGCTAGTGTTAACTGAATTTTGTCTAGACACCATTTCTGTTGATGAAATAAAGACATATCATTATGTATTGTAAGTCGTCTCATCGTGGCTCTGAAATCGATGTTGGGGGGCTCGGTTAGCACGCGGGTTGCAGGTGAGATACAGGAGGGTGGGTTGGAAGCAGTTGTTTCTGCCAGGTGAATCTCTGAACTAATGAAGAGACTTCTACTCACGTGGTCCCACTGCTAATTCACTAGCAGTCTTTGATCCAGGGATCCAAGTTACCTTTGATCTGCAGGAACAGCCCAGGGTGTTCCGTTGCAAACATGAAATAAGTTTTTTTGGAAGATCAAATAAGCTGTATCTATACTCGTTCCCCTAGTGCATGACTTAAGGCAGTTCTGCTCAGTCTTTGTTTTGGTCTTCTAAAGCGCCAGTGTACTTGTTGGAAGGTAAGGGAAGAGGCTGAGGGTTGTTTCCCCTTTAAGGAGAACCTGAGAGAAACTGAGAGAGGTTTGTGTAGAAACAAAACATAGCCAAAAAATCTCTGTAGTATTCCTTCCTGAAAGAGGAAACTTGTGCCATGGACCATTAGCAGGAAATGCGGAAAGGAGAGAAGAAGTTACAACAGCTTTAGATGCTATTTGCCACAAGCAGGACGTGGGATCCACCGGGGAGGTGTTTGTGCTGTGGGAGTCCCACATCTGCCACCTCTCTCCTTGTGTCGGATGCAAGCTGGGAGCCTGCCCAGCAGCTTGGCAGGAGGAGCCCAGGGAGGGGGGAATGGCGTGACCAGTTATCCTGCCCTGGCCCACTCACTTGCTGGGATGACACTCTGTGGCATGGGGAGGAGGTCAGGCTGCTGAGGGAGGTCCCCAGGCTTTTTTATCACCAGACAGAAGACCTTTGATCGTGTTCCCTTGGCCGCCAACCTTAGCGTCTTCCTGTTGAGCATATATGAAGAAGGCTTCCCATCCCACCAAATCTGTCAGAGGATGCATCCACCACGTCTACACAGCCTGGCAGTAGACAGAGTGTATTAGCAAATCTGTTTCTCCATCCCTCAGTTGTTGCTGGCATTTAATGGCCACCATTTCAAGTATTTATTTTCTTTTTTCTTTTTTTTCCCCCTTAAAATACTGAATAAATGCACAGGCAAATTGTCAGTGAGTTCCTAGTGAGGCAGAATATGAATATAAATAATGTGCTCTTGAAAGAAACCAAAACACTACAATCTTTATTCCTGAGTTATTTTCCTGCAGTCCCGCTTTCTGCTAGCCTTGCCTTAGAGTTGTCAAGTCATGGAGGATTTTTATGGATAGGGAAAGCTGCAAAGCAAACAAACTTGTTCCAAGCATCACTCCCCGCTGAGAAGATAGCAAATGTGAACTGTGATAAGCTTGGTAAATAAAAGCAGCTTTAAGTATGTGGCCAGAAACAAGATCAGGGACAGTCAGAAGAGAGGCTTTATTTTCCAGGTACAGCAGTGGAAGAGCTGCTTCCTTGGGCTGCATACAACCCAGAAAGCCAACTCTGTGGTGCTAGGCTGTACTAGCAAACTGGAATGAGCTCTTTTTGGCTCTGCTTGTCTTTTGGTTCTTCTGCATGAATTAATGAGACTGTGAAGCAAGTATGATTTTCGTGACCACAACATGATCTTCCCAAACAGCAAACTGGAAAGTATAGATGTTTTGCACTTAAAATAAATTGTCTGATATCACTTAGTTTCAATTTTGAATCCAAAAGCATTAGCTATGAGGAGGCTACATTAGCATGGAAAGGCTCTATCAGAGTTTGAGGACTGCGTTAGCACAAGCAGAAAAGCCACAGGTATTCTTCAGCTGTTTTTTTCTCTCTTTAATGTTTTGTCCTTTCAGATTCCATGAGTGTTTCCTCTGTCTTTTTATTCATCAGCTGCTGAAGTCTGGAGAGATTGAGGCCACATAGCCTTCCAGGTTACTTTCAAATCAAACTATTCCTTTCTTGTCGGTGCCTTGGGTCTTAGTCTACCTTGAAGTTCTGTGGATCAGGCTGGTTTCTGACATGAACACCACTAGCATGCACAACAAGTTGTACATCCCAAAGCGCTCCCCAAAGACACAAGGCTGTTTCTGCAGTGGCAGCACACACTGACAAGATCCAGCTCAGTCTACGTGAGAGAAATCTTGAATCGTGGAGCGAGCTACCCAGTAACACCAGCAGTCAGACTACAGCTCAGCTGGGATTGGCATGAAATGGAGGCATAAAGTGTTTGCTTTTTTAAACTGTATTATCAATTTAGCATTATAGCAGTGGGAGAGGGAAACATAACAACAGAAAATCTGCTTTTCATCTCTCTGCTGAAGGCAGTTTGTACTCAGTCCCTTAGTTTGTTTCTTCTCCTTAGAATGTCCTTACTTTTTCATGATGGATGATAGTTCTAGGAGCATGCTCTGAAAGATAACAAGAGAAAGAAAGCACTGAACTGAATTGGCTTAAAGGAGAAAAATAAATGCTACCATAGTAATTAACCCCAGCACATACGTCGTTAAGGGAATCTGATGATTAGCTGATAACATACTTACCTTGTAGGGCTTTGTTCTATGCTAACAGGAGGAGTGAGAAGAGGGGAAATACCTTGATTTTAAACCAAAATAAATACATGAATGCATCGGTGTGACCAGCAGGTCAAGGGTGGTGATTCTCTCTTTCTACTCAGCTCCTCTGAGACCTCACCTGGAGTGTTGCATCCAGGTCTGGGACCCCAAGATAAGAATGTCATGGAGCTGTTGGAGCAAGTCCAGAGGAGGGCCTTGAGGATGGTGAGAGGGGCTGGGACACCTGTCTTATGAAGACAGGATTAGTTAGGGTTGTTCAGCCTGGAAAAGAGAAGGCTTCAGGGAGACCTTATAGCACCTGCCAGTACCTAAAGTGGGCTTACAGCAAAGCTGTAGAAGGATGTTAGCAAGGGCAGGTAGTGATAGGACAAAGGGTAATGGCTTTAAACTGAAATAGGTTTAGATTGGGTATTAGGAAGAAATTCTTTACTGTGAGGGTGATAAGGCACTGGAAAAGGTTGCCCTGAGCTATTGTGGATGCACCATCCCTGCAGCTGTTCACTGGAAGAGGTTGCCCTGAGCTGTTGTGGATGCACCATCCCTGCAGCTGTTCAAGGTCACGCAACGTGGCCTCGAACAACATGGTTTAGTGGAAGGGATGGGCACCCATCCCTGCCCATGGGTGTGGGAGTTGGAACTGGATGATCTTTAAGGTCCTTTTAAACCAAAATCATTCTGATTCTGTAATTCTGTGATTTAGTAATTTGTTTGAAATCCTTGCACCCACTGTAGTAGTTCTTCCTGTACCTAGTAAGGGGGTTTGTGTATTTTTGAATTCTTTAGAACCTTACAAAGATGGACTCAATTAAACAAGTTCCACTTTCTAAAATCCAGCTTATTTGTTTGTTGCTGCACAGATCCTCAGAGGGGTTAATTAGTGTTCAACTGCTGCTGACACCCAAAGTTTACCTGTGTTTGTGCAAGTGGTGAACAGTTACCTTTGGGTGGCCAAGGCCTTTTGCAGGATAATTGGAACACTTGCTGTGATCACCACAAGTTTCTTCTGAGTGCTCCGGGGCAGAATAAAATACAAGTACTGTGGGATTTATTTCTTTTTTTAAAGAGGTGTTTACACTGAAAAACTGTACAAAACTAGCAGTAGTTACCAGCAGGTGTAGATGTGCGTACCTTTAAGGATTCTCAAAAATCCTAGAGGAACACAGCGTTTTGCCAGTCCCTTTCCCCACCTGCAGATTTTCTTGGTAGAGCTCAGCTGTATAAATAACTCCTCCATGGTTATCAGGTTCGTTATTTCAATGTACATTCAGTCTTATCAAGCTGTTGCAGCCCCAGAAGCAAGAGCAGGTGAGCAGCTAGTTAAATGAGTGGGTATTTATTCCTTACACGATGTTGAAAGGTTGAGCAAACACGACCTGTTCTGAAGAAGATGGCAAGCACTCATGCTGAACAGCAGCTTTCTCTCCCCTATCCTGCTCACTATGGAGTGTTTTCCCAGTGGGTAAGAGGCTCAAAGATGAATGGAGAATTGTGAAGTAGGAAAAAATTGAACAGCATGGAGGAATAAAAAGCAGTGCAATGAGGGAAACCAAACCTAGTGAATTGTAAAATTTTCACAGCTTTGACAGAACCAGGATTTCAGCCCTAGAGACTTTCTTCTCTGCAAAAGAATAAAATCAGCAGCCCTATCTCACACTAATTCTGCAATCTGAGAGTACCAGTGTCACCATCTTTTTCATTGTTAATTTTATTCCCTTCATTCACCGTAAGAAGGGAGTCTTGCCTTTAAAGATACATTGGTTACTTTGTAGCCAAAAATACAGATTTATTTAAATGACACTGTGAAAGTACAGGACACTCTGGAGGTGTGGATGGGGAAGATGCAGCACTTCTTGAAAAACAAAAGTCTAGAATGCCTAAAATGCCTAAGATTTCTTTATGAAAGTCTTGATCTAGTCATTTTGGTTGCTAAGATCATTATACATCCTCTAATGATTTCCAGTTTTGTTTTGTAATTTAGGAACTTATGATGGCTCCATGAAGAAACACAAACATTAGATAATGTCAAGCCCCCCATCTTCTTGGAATACCCTTAAGTACTCTAAAAAGAGCACGAGCACAGTAGTTCTCAATGCAGGTTTAGGCACGGGTTGCAAATATAATTTGTTCCAAGTCATCTGAAAGTTGGTGCCTTTGTGAAGAGAGTTGCCAATCTAGTGTAAATACTCACAGTTCCAGTCAACCAAATTAAAACTCTTAGGTTTTAGAGCACAGCATATAATTTTTTAGAAAACTATCATATAGGTAAAGACCAAAAAGAACTGACAGTGGAGGTCCTGCTCAGGTAGCATGGAACTGGAATCCTCTTCTTTAGAAAGGCAGGAAACACAGCTAGCAAAGACTTCAAAAGCAGCTAGCAATGAAATACCAGACAGCCTCCAGCTTTTCTAGAAATGATTGCATTCAGCTATTGAATTGGGAAGATATTGTGAAGATGGTCTGTGAAGATACTCTGAAGATGGTCTGTGGTCATCTCAGCTGAGCTTTCTGATCATTCTGAAATCGTTCCCTGGTTTGCAGAAAATGGGTGAGGAGGAAGACTGCTTGATTCTGGCAGACGGTGCCTCTGGAAGTAAAGCTGCCATCTTCTCTAATTTTTCATTTGGAGTGCTCAGATCTGTTTTTCATGCCCCCATAGAAGAAGAGAGTTATTTGGTGGTCCTAATGGCTTGACACAGTCTTGCATGTGGATGCTGGGAGACAATACCTCTCAGTGCAATGCTCCAAGAGCCAGGTGCTTCATTCCTGGCCCTGCCTATTTTCAAGGGAGCACAAGTTGTATCTGTGCTTGCTATAAACTGATCTTTGACTGCATCAGTCTATTAATCTTATCAGGCTTAAGCATGTATTATCCACCAGTCAAGATCCTGACTGGTGCAAATTATGAGGTCTTTTCTCATAATATAATTCATGTGCAGATTCCTGTGGACAGCAGCCTAATTCCTACACACCTTTGTGGGTCCCTCTCCTGGCTGTCAGCTATGATTATGGATATACTAAGTTCAGTGAAGCTTTTTTCACTCAGTTGTGTATGAAAAGCTGACATTTAAGACCTGCTTCACCTAATGGAGTCTGGCAGCCTGGAACCATGCAGAAGATGCCCATTTGCTCCATAGCTGTATCTCCCCTTAAATAAAAGTTAAAATGTGGTTGAGTGATGCAAACCTTAGGGCACAACTATGTGTGTACCCATAATATCTCTTAGAAGATAAAATACTGTTTATTCTCTAAGATGTATCCTCTAAGTGAGCCTTGAAAATTATTAGCTTGGAGACAGTTATCAGTGAACAAATTGTTTTCTGTCACTTCAAAGCATGCTGACTGTGGTCCACAGGACCAAGGTTTTGGAGATGTGCAAACAGTCTGACTTCAGCTGTACACAGTTGCTGGATTCCCCTGTCAGTGTAGAGTTTTGCAACATTATGTTGAGATTAGCTCATCTGTATAGTCAGCACTGCTCTTGTCATTGTGTTTAGGTGGAGTGAAATCAGCTGGAAATAACCCTCATGTCATGCATGGACTCTTCACCTTTGCTTTGCCATGTGCTTGAAGGTCCGGTTTTGGTGGTCTGTCTTCAGAATCTAATAAACCTAAAGCTTGACCAGCAGTGGCTAAAAAAAGGGGTTGTTTTTTTTTTTTTTTTCCCAATGGATCTTTAGTCAAATAATTTTTTTAGGTTTTCTGTCTCTCACTCTGGCTTCCTGGTCTGAATAATTATTAACTTTGGATAATACCACATGAGAGAAATTGAACAGAACATGAAGAGTGAGTGGTTTGGGTGTAAAACTAAAAGTTGCAATGTAAATATTTTGTCAGGGGTTTATGCTGCAGTTGGATGTGAAACAACAAAATGGCTCTTCATCTCCACCAGTTCCAGGTAAGGAAGTTTTAAATAGCCTTCTAGTTTGTAGCCAAACATGGTCGGTCTGTATAAATCCTACCAATGGGAAGGGCATTTATTCTTTTTTATATCTAAAGCTGGTCTGATTTGAACTGAAGTTCGGAAAAGCTGAGGAATCCTGATAGCCAAACATGCATTTTGTAATCAGTGTCTTACTGTGCTGTTTCATAGGGGCTTTCAGTGAAGAATTAAATGCATTCTCTCCTAAGGGTGCAAAATAACCATTCCTCCAAAGAGGAAGGCCTAAGACAAACCTCCTGTTCTCTTTGAGACATACAGTTTTGTACTTATGAAAAAAATCCCGTTATATGACCCAGCCAATTACTATCCAACACCTGGTGTTCATAGTTTCACAGGGTCCAACACATAATGAGAAGTATCTTTTAACACATTTATTTGTCCCTAATGACTATTATTTGCTTGTTAGAGATTCAGTTTTGGTGTGGAAATGGCGTTGACAATACTGGTCAGAAAAAAGCTCATCACTGGTTGAAGGTCAAGCATCCATAAACTGTACCCTTAGACTTGCTCAGTGCTTCCAGAGCCACAACTCACAGAGTGCAGTTGACTTGTCTGAAGACTCTTGCACTATCAGATGGATGGATTTTGTGTAACTTTGAGGGTTTCCTTCAGCTAGGAAGAAAACTATGGTGTTTGTGGGCAGCTGCAGCTGTCCTGCTGTCTTAGCACAGAACACGGGTATGTGTTTGGTTGGAGGCAGCTGGAATGGTTATTGAGCTGTAGAAAGTGATCTTTTCAATGTTGAGTTGATACTCCTCTCTCATTGAATCTAATACAAAGAGAATGCTACAGACAGATTCCAGCAGAATGGTGTGGAGGAGGGGGAAAAAGAAAAAACACTTAAACCAGTGTGGAACTAAAGATGGTAATTTGGGAAATTTATCAAAGAAAATTGAAGAACAGTGTCAATTCTGCTTTTAGGCTACCCAGTTCAGATTAGTAAAATCCGGGTTAGAACAGACTGTATTTTGGCTGTTTAGATTATGTTTGTTCATGTGGATTCACTGTGATGTTAAGAAGTGTCTGTGCTTTCTCTGCATTACTGTTGCAAGTCACCATTAATCAGGGATGGCAGTAGGCAATGCTTTTGTATGCTTCATTTGGATTTTTTTTAACATAGCTACTTTTAAGTACTTTTTAAAAAATAAAGAATATGATCAGTAGGTTTTGATCTAATCATACACATTTTTCTTTTATCTAAAGATTACCTCTCCTGTGAGGAAAGGCTGAGAAAGTTGGGGTTTTTCAGTCTGGAGAAGGGTCCAGGGTGACCTAATAGTGGCCTTCCAGTAAGCAAAAGGGAGCTGACAAGAGAGCTGGAGAGGGACTGTTAGCAAGGGCATGTAGTGATGGCACAAGAGGGAATGGCTTTAAACTGAAAGAGAGTAGGTTTAGTAGGAAGAAATTCTTTACTGTGAGGGTGGTGAGGTGCTGGAACTGGTTGCCCAGAGAAGTTGTGAATGCCTCATCTCTGGAAGTGTTTGAGGCCAAGTTTGATGGGACTTGTGGCAACCTGGTTTAGTGGAAGGTGTCCCTTGACAGGGTGAGATGATCTTTAAGATCCCTTCCAACCCAAATAATTCTGTGATTCTATCATTAATACTGTGATTCTCGTCTTCAGGAAATCAGTATTAAAACAAATCAAACCAATGCTGAGCGCCTTTCACCAAATTAAATAGTTAATACAGGAATTGAGGAATACAGACTGGAAGAGTATTCAAGTTTTAATGCCCGGGTTCAACATACTAGTGATGCACCAGGATATTTGTGTATTGAAATCAGTATTCCTAAAAATGCTGCAGCAGTGACAGAATAAAGTGCATTTGCCAAAACCTTGCTTCAGTTGTATTAGGAAGCACCTGTACTTTTAAATATTGCATGCTGTAAGCACGAAGCACCAGGTAGCATACCTACATCAGTCACATTTTAAAATGCTAGCACATGTCCTACAGATAATGATCTCCAAAGACAGCATGCTGGGAGAGTGTTACTTTCAAAAGTAATGGCATTGTTTTGCAAACTGACTGTATTTCTCTGAAGGTCTCCCCTGGAAGGTAGAATCATTGTCATTACATAGGAAAAGCTGCCAAGCAACTTCTGTGAGTTCTCAAGAGAGTGCTGCTGAAATTCTGTCTTGCTTTGAATAACTTTCTGCACTTCACCTTTTTAAAGAGCCTTCCATCTGAGTATCAAAAGCCAGCAGATCAACAGATTAGGCTGTAGGCCCTCTCCCTGTGTTAGAAAGATTGAAGTGGAAAGTGGTTAAATTGCACCTAAGTGACAATTTAACATGGCTTACACTGACTGGCTTACTGTAGGAACTGTAATCCCATGGAAACTGGAACTCAAACAATTTTTGAGCAGTGTAATGGGGCCTTGTGTTTCTTACCAGAAAAGGTTTGAAGTTTGTTGGTTTTGTTTGTTTTGTATATAGGGAAAAAAAAAAGGGCGGGGGGGGAGCAGTGTTTAGGAAGAGTGAGGAAAAAAATTGAACAGAATATATGACTTGGAGCATTGTGTGAAGTAATCTTGTTTATTACATGCCCTATAAAAAGGTATTTATGGGCTTGCTACTGCAAGCGATTGTAAAGGAGCCTCTGTGCTCTCAGAGAACCAAACCTGTGATCTGAGGCCACCAGAATTCAAATCTCTTTTATGAAATCTTTGTTGACTCTTGAATGCAAGCACTGTATCTTGCCAATATTGTGACTGTAAGCAAGCCTAGGTCATGTGGCCAAAGAAAAGGAAGGGATGCTGAAGAAGCAATTCTGTAGTCGTTGGCTCTGGCATTGCAATTATTTGGTGGGGGTTTTTACATGTAGATCTTTTAATTTGTTCATTGAACAATTATTCGACTTGGAGGTCACCTCTGAGACAAACCTGAAACTGAGAGAAGTTGTGTCATTGAACTCAATGCATTCTTGGCTTCTCTTTCTTACACTGGCTGGAGCTGAAGTTTTCCCTGGGACAATCCTCGTCGAGTTGATTGGGATGATGGAATGAGTATAAAGAAGCTGGGATTCGGTGATTTAGAGCTCCTCGGGACTCAGTAATTCCCTGGTATTCCTGCTTTCACGGCAGAAGGATGCCGAGCGATTGGGAGCTTGGCTTTGTCCGGGGGGTCGCGAGGCGCTGGGGCTGCGTTGGAAGTCCTGCCCGAGCCGTTCCGCCCCCTGGCTCTCCCCCTCCTCCCCAGGGCCGGCCCCGGGTGCCGCTGCCCCCCGCCGCCCCCCTCCCGCGGGCTGTCCCGGGCGCTACTTGCCATGGACACGCGGCGTCCCGAGGCGGCGGGCGGCGGGCTGGGCGCGCCCTCCTCGCGGCGCTTCCCCTCCGAGCCGGAGCCGGAGCCGGAGCCGCGGCCCAGGTGGGGGCCGGAGCCGCCGCGGGAGGCGGTGCTCTCGCTGTCGCTGCCCGCCCGGCTCCCGGTGAGGACGCGGGACAGGAAGCTGGACTTGCGGGTGCCGGGGCAGTGCCCGCTGTCCGGGGAGTCGCCGCGCTCCTCATCCAGATCCCGGCAGGCGCTCACCCGGCTCTGCCTGCGGGGCGCCCGGCGGGCGGCGCGGCGCGGGCGCGGGGCGCGGCGGGGACGCGTTGCTGGCCAGGCAGGGCGGCGGAGGCACCACCGAGCTCTTCTTGGAGTTGTACACGCTGGGGTCCTCCTCGGACGGGCCCGCCGGCCACAGCGGCTGGCCGCACAGGCTCTTCTGGATCTTCTTGATGCCCAGGTGGGCGATTTCGAGGATGTTGAGGAAGAGGGAGACGGCGGCGATGCTGTTCATGAAAACCATAAAGATGGTCTTCTCTGTGGGTCGGGACACAAAACAATCCACTGTGTTAGGGCAAGGGGGCCGAGTGCATTTGTAAAGGGGAGACATGTGAAACCCGTATAAAAGATACTGACCTATCATAAAGCCCACTTCGACCACCGACCGGGTCAGGATATGTAGGACATAGGTGCGCAGCAGGGACCCTCTCAAGGGTGCCTTATTCACTTTCTTCTGTTCCTCCAGCTTACGCAGTTCTCTCTCCACTCTTCTGTGCTCCTCAAGCATGGGCTCCAGGTCCTCGAGCTGAGCCCGCAGGTGGGCTTTCCTGTTCTGTCGCTCTTTCTCCAGCGCCCTTAACCTGTAGAGCGCATGGCCCATGTACACTAAGGATGGGGAGGAGACAAATATGATCTGCAGTACCCAGTATCTGATCAAAGAAATGGGGAAGGCTTTGTCGTAACAGATGTTGTTGCAGCCGGGTTGCTCCGTGTTGCAGATGAACTCGGACTGCTCATCATCCCAGACATCTTCAGCAGCCACTCCCAGCACCAGCATTCGGAATATGAACAGGATTGTGAGCCAGATTTTGCCAACTATGGTGGAGTGGATGTGCACTTCTTCAAGGATGCTGCCCAACAAGTTCCAGTCCCCCATGGTCAGAAGTTCATTTCTGGGGGGGGAAAAAAAATTTATTTTCCTGCAATGATGGATTTCTTTTGGAAATGGACATTTTTAGTTTTTGTTGGTTTTTTTGTTGTTTGTTTTTTGGGGTTTTTTTAGTAACTTTAATATATGTGTTTCAGATCCATTCTTCTGGTAGCTGGAGAGCTCTTAGAAGTTCGTCATTACTTTCTACTTACTGAGCCTTTAAATTAATTCAAACTTCATGATTACTGGTCAAAGATGCAAATGTGAGATTATTTTAAGATTAAGAGATATTAATTTCAGCTGTAAACCACAGTACTTCATAACTGCCCATAGCTTTATATTCTTTTCTTCCCACTAGAAATGAAGATTACTTTTTTCCCACCTTGCAAATCATTTGCCAACTACAGTTTAATTCTACACCCACTCCATTCTATATTGACTATGGATTTGCCATAGTTTTGCCACAATAAATAATGTTCTTTGCTTTAATTTTTTGGATAAAGTTTTGAGAAATGTCCTATAACTGTGACTTAAAAGCAGTTTCATTTTTTACCCGAAGGCAGCAGCAATTTTAGTGCCATCTATCCAGCATTTCCAATCTACCTGGGTAACAATTCACAAATTTCTCTCTTGGCTTCTTAAATCTACAAATACATAGCTGATTTACACATAAGCTGTACATTTGCAGTCTCAGTTCTACGATAATATCAATAAACTGAGTGCTTCTAGGGTTTATACCTTTATTTTTATGCATCAAGTTTTTCTGCATCTTAATTATAAGTTTTAACATATGAGATAATGGAATCAGAGTGATGTGGAGGTTTTTAACAGTGAGTGAAAATCTTTTTAACTCCCTCTATCCCAGAAACTGATTCACAACCAAATTTGTCTTATATTCTGCTTGATTTACAAATTTGTCTTATATTCTGCTTCTTTTGAAGCTTTCTTCTGGAGATTTAGGTAATGTGGGGAATTGAAATGTAAGATATTTGACTGTTTATTTGTGCGTCAACTGCATGATTGGTATTGCATCCCTGGAAGTTTTTCTGCTAGTATGGCAATAAATTATTGAAGCAACTGGGATCATATCTACCTCAGGGTTTGCACTTGAATTGCTTTTATGCTACAATACTTTCAAAGCATACCAAATTCCACTAAATCACAACCTTTAGTAAAGTGCAATTTCTAAGGTCTTTTTTTAAAAGTCGCTGGTTGGTGTGCCCAAAATCTTGTATATATTTAAATGCTAGCATAGCTGGGTGATATCACCGTTATTAATACAGCTTGGCGCATGACATGATCGCAGGAAGTTCAGTTTTGCTTCAAGGCTGTATTTATCCATGCTGCAAGTAAACATTTTCAGTTGTAACCAGCAGTGAAGTCATTCTCGGCATAGGCATCCCACAGATTTATTATTATGTTTCTGGGACTGTTTTTGGTCTGCAAATTTGAATTTTCACACACGGAACTGGCTAAGTAAACATATCTAGTCAAGCAATCTCTTAGGTGTTGTTATGCACCCAGCATATCTTGTTTCCCCATCCCTTTCCTCCCACACATATCATTGCAATGAGACACAGGAGGAAAACAGAAAGTCAGCAGTAATTATTGCAGTCCAATGCAACAGTTAAGCAAAGGAGCTTTAGGCATATTCGCTGCCTTGCAAATGGCTGATCCCTCACTGAAATTGATTGAATCAGCAAAAAAACCCAACCAGACAACAAACAAAACTCTAACTGTGATGCTACAATGTAAATTCAGGGATAAATATGTTTTAATCCCAAAGATGGATTTCTCTAGAGGTAGAAACTGTCTGGAACAGAAAGCAGATGTAACTATTCAGGGCAAGGGAGGTGTATAAACATATCACTCTGGCTTGACAGAGTTTTGTTTCTTGAGTCGTTTCCACCAGTGTTTAAATAACTCTATCCTCACCTTTGCATTATAAGAGCCAACAGAGGAAATGTAATTGTAGGAATGGTATAATTCACCCTTTGAGTGAGCCCTTGATACCAGGACACTTCCCCTCAGCTCTGCTCTGGTAGAACTTGCAGTATGAGTAATGACACAGTGAATACTGTGTATAAAATAAAGAAGTTAGTTTAGAGCCACAAAAGCCACTGTTTCTAAGAAATCAGCCCAAACTACTTCACAACCTTGTCATAGCAACGTGCTTCTAATTTTTCCATTTCTGTCCCCTTCCCTGGTCTTAACTGAGTTCTAACAGAGTAATTTCAGTTTACTCTAAGAGAGTAATCTTAAATATCAATTATATCATTATTTCCAGTTTACTAGTAGACTAGAAATTCTAGTAGTACAGGCTATTCTATACTACTAGCATTGTAGAATAGAAATATACCATTTTCAGTATAGAAATTACATACCTGAGACATTTCTCATTATACCATCTAGCTTTGTGTCTCTGCCCAAGTATTTTTGTATGGTTATTTCAAACAATTAAAATTCATGCATGTAGTCAGTTAGAACCAGAAGGAATTCCATAATTTCTCTTGAAGGAAGTTCCTTTATTTTTTGATTTTGTTACTTCTTTAAAAATTGTCTTATCATTTGCCACTACTCAAATCACTTCTATGTTACATTCATGCCATGTTTACATCAGTTGAGGTATGACATAGCAGCATTAAACTTTAAATTTCTTGTCAGAAGTTAAATGTTAAGATGCTAAATGTTAAAATTCAAATATTCATGGTTTTAATTTGCATTGTTTCAAGCCTGACAGGCACCTGCCTGCTCCAAACTGCCCTAGGAAGCATTATTTTTCTGCCACTTACCTTAGGAGAAAGCCCTTGGTTAGTCTCTTAGAGCATTGCAGAAGGAGCATGCAGAACTGCTTGCTGTTATTTCTCAGAGACCTCTCTTTGAGAGTCCTAGGACATCTTCTTTTTTTTCCTTTTATTTCTTTTCCCCAAGAGCCCAAGCATAGACGTGGTACACTGAACGGGCCTCTCACTTCTATGCAGCTGGATGCCAAGATCACTCTGTTGAAACTATTCATGCACAGTTTAAAAATCATCAGATGATAGGATGGATGATAGGATGGTGCCCCTAGCCAAAATTATCATGCAATTATTTTAGTCAGTGGTGTCTAATAAAGCCATTCCCCCAAGGCTTAATCTGTATGGCAGCAGTTTGTGAAGTCCCTATGCCTTGTTTTAGTCAGTTCTTTGAACTTTACACCTCCACCCAGCTCCCAAATGGAATTTTATTTTGTGAAATGGCTAAATAGGTAGCCTTTACAGTGCAATAGAGTCTTACATTTTCTTTACATTCCATTAGTTTAGCTTTGAATCAATGCTCGAGGATCGATCGGTCATGTCCGATTTCATACTCTGTTGCCTGGTGAGTTAATTTGGGATGTGTTAGACTGAGCCTTTGAAAATGGAGGCCACAGGAACTAAGACTTGAGTCTTAAGTTAGAAACACAGGCGTTCAGCACAGTAACCCTTCATCAGCTGGGCTGAATAGCCGCCCTCAAGCCCATTCAGAACTGGTATCTGTGAGAGACAAGGTTTAAAAAAGGAAGGCGAGCTGTCAAAATGGCATTTTGTGAGAAACTGGAGCCACCAGAACTGAGTTGCAGATTCTAAGATCTTCTACTGCCTACTCCTGCCCATGCCCAGGCCTAAATTTTATGGACATACAAAATACTCTGTTTTTTCCTCTCTTATTGTGGAACTTCTGGCTCTTTTCTTCTATTTTATATGACACACGTATGATTTGTATTTCAGACTCCTCTCCCTGAAGATACTCCTACAAACCAGTGGCCAGTTCTCAAATGACAGTAGCCTCACCTCTTCTTTGGAATGATCTCTGATTTATGTACCATTGCATCCTTCTCTCTCTCTCTTCTCTCTGTACATGTCTCCCTGAAATTCCTGTTTGAATAAGCCTTCAAAGCCCTGCCCTGGAGCAGATGAGGTGGCTGCAACAGCTCTCCTCTAGCCTCAGCCTAACACAGCATGGTTTATGCAACATTACAAACAAAAGCCTTAGGGGCAGTAGGACTACAATTCTCATCCCCAAGAGATGCATTAATGTTCATCCAAACCACACAGACCTCCACAGGCCTTTCTTATCCGTAGACTCTCACATACCTGCCATTGCCATTTCATTTTCATGTCTCTTCTTTCCAAATCTGGTCACCAAGTCTCTAAAGCTTTTCCTTGCTGCTTCAGCTCAGACCATCAACTCTCTGTTCTGCCTCATCAGATGCTGTTGACCTGACACCTCCAGCAGCTTCCACAGTGCCCAGGTGTTTCTCAGGAGCACCCTCTTCACCTCTGCTGGCTGTGAAAACTTGAGAAAAGAACAAGAGCTGCAGCACCTATGATGTATCCATCCAGTCAGAGTTGTTCACTGCAGAAGCAGATCATTCTGGGCCCAGCACATTTCTGTCCCATCCCACCTGCCCCTTGGCAGGTCCAGAACCACGGGTTGCCTACTCCTCTCTGCCCTCAGAGCAACCTGGTTTAAGGTTTTGGTTTTCTCAGGGGACAGGGCAGGTGACAGTGGGCTGTCCAGGGACAATTTTTTGCATTTCTGCTTTAGCAGCAGGATAATTAATGTTGTTAAAGGACTGCTCATACAAGATTGTTAATGGACCACATAATTAATTGTGCATGAAGGGGAAGCAGGGTGAGGGCACAGGGATGGTGGTGTTTGCCTTTGGAGAGAAGCAAGCATCTGTGGTGCCTGAGGACCCCTTGCTATAAGCTCCTGCCACAGACAGAATCAGCTTACAGTGTGAATTGACAGCAGGCTGTGTGTGGATGTGGTGGGAGGGAATAGATCCTGCAGATCAGAGATGGGACCTTGGCCAGTGGTGACTGGAATAGGCAACTGTGAGAAGCAGCACAGTGGGAATCAGCACATCTTCATGCCTGAGCTTCCTGGACCAGGACTGACCTCCCTGCTGGGAAGCAGAGACCCAAGGAACACAGTCCTGGGGCAGGAGCAGATCACAGCCAAAGAGGGTGAAAGGTCTGGTCCTGGTGGTTATTCAATAAACCCCAGTATCCAAATCCAGTATGGGGCATGTATTCTGTCTTGTGTGTGACAGCAGGATTCTTCACCTGGGATGGGGTGACCCTGGATGTAGGTGTAGACTCAGGAATGAGAGGCTTGAAAGCAGATCCTTGTAGGCTCCTTCCAACTCAGGATATCTTTTGATTCTAAGTTAGAAGTGCCAGCTAGTACAAAGTAAGTTCTTCTAGTATTAGATCAAAATAAACTTTTCATAGCACTGCAGGTTTTGATATTCATGTCAGGGACTCACACATTTGAAAAACAGAAGATATATGTGGGAACTAATAGTAATCTTCTTATAACACAGACAGCAGCATGTCCTTGTACAAATACTTCACAATTCTGACATCACAACAAAGCTAACACTACAGGGTCAAAACCACTTCGAAGTGCAGATGCTTTCTGCAATCTCACCAAACCCATCACAAATTGGATGTGAACAGTGAGCTGGACAACAGGCTGCAGCCAAAGCAATACTGGTATGGGCATAACAAAATGCAAAGATGAGACTACAGAATTTTAGCTTTAACCTAAACCACTAATCTGGTCTGGTATACTCACTGTCTAGAAATACCATGGCTTATTTAAAGTCACTTCACTTGAACTTTTTTACATTTTAGTAAAGACAAACATTACTGTTACTACTGGTACTAACTCTCTCCTTCCAGAGCAGGTTACCTTTCACAGGAACCAAACAGCCACCCCTGAAACTTTATCCATCTTTCCTAGCAAAGTCAATTCAGCTCTGAAACACCCCAACTGATTTCACAGATTCTTCTAAGAAATCCTTAAGAATGTTCCTCAGCATCCTTTATTACTGCTGCTTCCCTTCATAAATACAAATTGCTAAAGATTATTCTGCATCTGGTTTTAGAGTGAATACAAATACAAATTTTTAGAGGAAAGCCTTAATGGGAATAGCGATGTGTTGCTGTATTGACATCTAAGAAAAGTGTCCTGTGTTAAGACAACTGTTGTATGTACACCTTTAGCTGCCACTAGACTTTGCCTCAAAATTCAATGCCCAATGCCCCATGATTTCACTATCACGCACATCTCCATGACCCCCACTCCCTGAATTTAAACTCTGGAAATTTTTTGAATACTCACATCCATTAAACAGAATTCTGTAAAAATATGTGTGTTGGATAGAAGTAGACCTATCCTTCAGTAGCAAGTTGGGAGTAAGAATCTCAGAGAACCAACGGCTACACTCTTCCAGTGAAAGGTCTTGGACACAAAATGGTCTTCTCCTTTGTAATATTCCACTCAACAATAACCCCATGTTTCCAGAAAAAAGACTGAAGTTGTAGGTCCTGTTTCTTAAGTGGCTTAAGGGTTTTATGTGAAATAAAGAGAAATAAAGTTTGTGGAACTCTCCAATTTCCAGTCACATTCACTAAGAAACTAGCAGTATGTACTCAGAGCAGTAATTACAGCACAGCAGCAGCCGACAACTTCCATGTTTATTGGCCAGAACATCAACATAGCTACTCACTTATACAAACTAAGAGAAGTAAATTTTAATGCTGCTTCACAGCACGTGAAGCTGTCAAGCCATTAACCAACAGTTCTAGAAATATTTTGATTTACCTGAGGTTTCACAAAGTAGACTGTAGAATTACATACAGTACATTTGGCATATACGTATCAAAATTCTTGCTGGAGAAATAAATTACAAACAATGGTACAAAACCACTCCAAGCCAACCTTTGTTCAACAAGAACATGTGTGTGAGTTTCAGAGTTTTATTTTTTGTATTGCTCTTACAGTAAGCAAACTATTCAGTTTATACAAAATAAACCTGTAGTTTTATATACTTAAAAAAATCATCTTTGGCTAAACAAAGCTCTTTCTATTTTTATACATATATTTATATATATACAAACATCAGATATTTTACATGACCACATAGGAACCTGTACACATAGATACAATAGAGAGAACATGAACCAAGTTTCACACTTTACAAAAAAGGAATCCAAGTCAAATTCAAAACAGACAAACCCTTCACCTATACAGGTATGAAAGTAAGTAAACACAGATAAGGAATAAACAACTTTGTAATAATATACTGCCTGCCTTTTTTGGCACAGAGAGGAAGCACTTAAGTGGAGAGAAGTGACTTCCCTCAGTGCCTTCAGTACTGTGCACATGTTAATCTGCAAGCATATGGATAAAAGAATACTCTTAAGAGAGTCTGATTCTTCCACACACATGAACACTTCTCTGCAAACTGACTATTCTGAAAACAGTTTTAGTCAGATTTAAATCTTCAACAAATTAACAATTGTCACAAACATTTGCTAAGAACAAGCACCGATCCCCCACTGACATTACCAGGCACTGACAGCAAAGCACGGAAGGTGGGATTTGATAATTGAAAGCAAACATTTCAGAAACAAGCACAAAAGATGGAAGACTGCCAGAACTGACATCACCACCCACTCAAGTTGTTCCTTGTAACAGTTTCCAGAGCACCGCCTAAAACAAGGACAATGCACTGTTTGGCAGCATGACAATCCATTCCATAGGTCACATGTACAATACTCCAAAGGGGTCAGTGACAACATCACTGACAAATTATCTGATGGTTTATTAGAAAGAGAAGTCTGTCCCATTTGTTGGAGAAGGAACAAAAAACATGCTGACATTGAAGAAATGGTCACTGGACTCTGAAAAAGAGCCAATTCAATCCAAGTTGAAAGGCAATGCACTTAGGTGAGGGCTATTAAACGAAGTCTAACCGTATTCAGCAAATGCTCTGACTGAATGAAGACCACAGTAATTCCAATCCTCTGCAGAAAATAAAACCTCAAAAATTAATGAACTGATTAAACAAAACCCCTTGCAACTTCCAGGGATGTTTCTCAGAGAGAAGAAAAAAAAAAAAAAACATTTTTAGAAATTTGGGATAAACAGCAGTATGTATGAGATGTGTGCGTAAATATATATACGCACACACACACTTTAGCTATGTTCTAGTAAAACTGGAAACAGTTATAACAGATTTTTTTAAAATAGAACATAATGAATTTCTAATGCACTAAAAAATTTGTAAAGATAGATGCAATTGCTGTCAAAACATGCCAAGTTGACAAGCTTTTGAAAACTGCTTGTTTTTATTGAAAAGTTTTGCTTCTGGTTAGTAACTACGAAGTCACATTTTATGAAACTGTAAAGGTCTGTTTCTAAATTAATTTTTAAAAGAAAATCACTTCTCATTTAATTTTTTTTAAGAAAACAGAACGTTTATTATGTTGAAGACCTAAACAAAATACCTTTTCCAGATGTAATTTGGAAGAGAAAAACATAATGGGTAATGGCCTTTGCAGAGGAGCTTCCATGTAACGTAAATTTACGCCACCCTGCACACTGACTGTTCTGAAAAGAGATTCTGTTAGATTTACATCTCTAGTAAGTAAACAATTGTCACAAATGGTTGTTAAGAACAAGCTGCAAGATCCACCTCTTCCTGAGCAATAGAATTCAATTACTAGATAAGCAACTTTTGGAATCATCGCTATCATTGCCCTGCCTTATTTTAAAAGAAAAAGACCTCACTTCTTAAAATATGTTCCACAGTCAACAAGATGACCTACCTGTCATTTTCCAGGATTATCTACCAACTGGATTCCAAAGCACTCTTACTTTTTAAGACCACAGTTTGACAACAGCACACACAGAACTTCCAACAAGTGAAGCAAGAGCCATCACTCCCACTCTTGCCCCTGATTCCACCACTTTAACTAATAGGGAATAACCCCCTTGACATGATACTGCCCCACGCGCAGTGTCAAAGCCCTTTCTTTCCTAGTCATTTGGTTTGTGAAGCTCCCTCTGCATTACTCTGTTAAAGGAGTTCAGAGGAAAGTCAGACAAGTAAATACTAACAGCGCACTGGATTTACCAAGCTCGGTATTCTGACTTGGATACCTCCCCATAATCCCACCATATGAATGCAGTGGCTCCAGTCCATCTCTGCAGGTAACAGCTGAGCCCTGTGACCATGAAGCAACTTGGTTTGAGTCTACTTGCACCTGGATTTCTTGAACAGTTTCATTAACTGCTTGAATCTTTCTGAAACCTAAGAGAGGACAAGAAAAGAAAGACATATCATTAAGGCTCCCGACTTCCATATCTACCAAGACAGACTGACCTGACATTGAGCTTTTTTTTAAGACCACCACTATTTGCTTCCAAGAAATTTTAGTAGCACCATTAACAAATTAACTGGATTGAGGAAGTCTTCCTATACCTTTCACATTTGAAATAGCTTCCAGGTTAATCAAAGACAGCTAGAGCGAACACAGGTTTAACACAGAAGAAGGAAGAAAAAATGAAGGCTTCAAAGCCAATTAGCCTTGCAATTTGCCACACATAACTATGAGTAAGATGCAAATGTAAAGACAAAAGCTTATTTTGTACTCCACAAAAAGCACCATTTATTGGTTACTTCCTACCCTCTTGCTTCAGGTATTTTTTGCTCATCATGGAATAATCTGCCTGTCAGGGATTTTACATAACTGGTCTGTAGATCAGAGTAAAAGGCCTTTTTGCTGAACATAGCTACAGCTGAAGTAGTGACCTCATTCAGCTCTAAGCCACTACTTTTTATTGCTGTATATATATTGCTATAGCATATTGATCATCCACCAAACTAACTGGGAAGAGAGGCATGTATGCACAGATAACATTATTTTATCTAACCAGCCATCCCAACAGCTTCTAAACCCCACAAAAACTCTACAACCATACAACACAATATCCTAAAATCCAAATCCCAATCATGCAGGATTTCCTAATGGTGTCAAACGTGTTTCTCCCTTTCTAGATCTGCATGATACATATTAAAAGAGCAATTCAACTCAAGTATAAAGTTAGATGCAAACCTCTGGGAATATTCCACATTAATTTGGTATCTGCGTCCTTTGAAACTTTTACATTAAAAGGTGAAAGGAAAAATAGAAATGCCTTCATTAAAAATGTCCTTTCTGCACGACCATGATACTTTTTCTCAGCTCTAAACTGAATCTTTTTCTAATTTGTTAGAGGTGTCCAAAGATTTCAGGCCTCTCAAAATTGTCTTTCTTTATCTAAGTGCTAATACAACAAAAGAACAATCCTGTTGTACCTGGATTATGAGTGGAGCAGTTCCAATGTACCAGCCAAACAGGTACTTGGGAATCCCCATAATACCCCTATGTGTATTTTTAAGAAGTAACAACTGAAAGAATCTAAGATTCTTTTTTTTTCAGGAATCTCTCAAAAAAGACATGAGGAAAAGAAACCTACAGATTTGCAGAAGATCTCTGAAGATTTTTGTTCAACTGTAATTGTAAATGTAGGAATACCGCTGGTAGTATATACAAGAATGATCATCACCTACCTGATTTGGGCTTTTGTTCAGCCTAGTGGCCAAGGAAACAAAGGTTTTGCTTGATGGTCCTTTTCTCTGACATTCCAGTAGAATTTCTCGGTCATCATTTCTACAACAAAAATGCATTTTTAAAACATTAATATATATAGTTGTGTACAGGTATACAAACAAAATAATACATACAGGTATATATAAAATTCAGAGTATTTCCAAACTACAGAACATGAGTTCAAACAGCAGCAACAGATTTGTGGAGAATCTTTTCCTCTACCAGCACAGAGTAACAGTCAGTATGAACAAGTGGTAGTGGAATTTACATTCCCCTACTAGGAAGAGTTGGATTGTTAGAACAGAGCTAGCCCCAAACCAAAGCCAAAGAATTTTAAACTTCTAAGCCAGATATTTAAACTTGAATTGAAAGGAACTCAAACTCAACAGAGGTCAGCAGTTCCAGCCTCAGTCTGTATGGCTGAACAGCTTTCACCTAAGGCCCACTGATGTTTGACTTCTCTAAGTGGCTTAATGTAACAAACATACTCAGAGCTCATCTACGGCTCACATGAGAATAAAAAAAACAGGAGTCTATTCTGAAGTGCATCACTAATTTCCTGTTTGCCTCATCAATGAATTTAGGCAAAATTCATTGTACATTGTAAAATTGCTGTGTACAGACAGCAATTTTATTGGGCTGAAACCTATCATACTTCAACAAATTATATTTATTTTCTTCAATTTCAAGGAAAAATGTAGTAACTAGTCATTTCAAGAAATGTATTTTTTAAAAATATAAACAAAAGTTAAAAGATAAACAAAAACTGCAAAACTGAAAACCTGGTCATATTCATACAGAAAACTGTAAGTCTCTTTCTACCTTATTGATTTGCACATTAAAAAATCACATTAGCTTTTGCTGTCTTTTTTCTATGAAGGAACTGATTTTCTTTTAAAATGCTACCTAGAAACTTACTATATCTGAACTATAGTTTAGGAAAGTCTGTCCTGAAAATTTTAGAAGCCCCTTTATAAAGTGTTCATTGTATCAAGTTATAGCAAGAACAGCAAACCTTCCAACTATAGTTTCCTAAAAACAAGAATACACCACAATAATTTTGCACGTATTATTGACACATACAGCCATCTCATTTGTCACCCACATCCTGCAAATCAGAATATATTGAGTTGAATGGTTGATTGGTACATTTACACATATTGAACAGCTCAATCTGTATAAACCAGAAAACTGCTCGCTCTCATGCCTTCCCTCAGAGGGGGAAGTCTTTAGCTGTTCTTCACAGTCACCAATGCCTTGTAGGAACATCAAGGACCTTCATCCCCTACCCAAGCCTGGCTGGAATTTTTGGACAGAAAAAATAAACCGGGCAGGGGAAATAATAAGTACATAGAGTGGATTACAGCAGGTCTTGTTACCTCAGCACATAAGCTTTCAAAACAAAAGCCAAAAGGAGTCCTGCTTTGGGAGATGTGGATTAGAGATGGACATCAATCTCCTACAGCAATCCTGCATCGATAAAAGGAGGCTCCCATTCCCCTTTTTAGAGAAGGGTGTAGAGCTACCAAATAACTTTGGTCATGAGCTAAATGCCCTTTTCTTCCCTCTTTTCAATGTTTCAGATAGTTTTAAAAAAACCCAAAGTAATCAAGCAGATCAAATCAGAAATTACCTTGTCCAGGAAACTACTACTTCTCCCTTCTTTTTAATGATGTTTTTGGCATAGAGGCTAGGTGATGATGGAGATGAAGCCAAGGGAGAAGAGTCTTTATTCTGCTGGTCATTCTTCTTACTGGAACATTGCTTGGGTGATGAATTTCTATCTTCAGTCCTGACATTACCTTCATCACTCCCCTCACCTGCTGATTCAGTTCCTTTTCGTTGCCTTTTTGAATTGGAATTCTCTTTGACAGTCTCTTTCTTCCTTTTTTTGTTAGTTTTATCATCTATACTTATCTGACACCCTCCACTAGTCTTTGAACTGGGTTTTGTTTCAAGATCACATTCACCCGCTACAGTCTCATTAGAAAGCTCTTCTGTTAGGTCTACAGACGCATCAGAGCACTCTTCCAGTTCTTCCTTTTTATCACTGACTTCTGAGTTTCCTGCTGAAGTTTCCCGAGTCCCGTTATCTGCTCTGGATTCCACTGTATGACATGAAGTTCCACTAACAATACCACCAGTTGTGCATGACTTCATACTGCATCCAGCAGGAGAAGAATCTTGAGATCTAACATGCATTTCATTTATGTTTTCAGACACTTGCAATTTCTGTGCCTCAGATTGCTCAGGGCCTTTATCTGGGCTTTCAGTGTCATGGCTCTCTTTGTCTGAAGATTTTCTACAGGTTACAAGTGAGCCAGTAGTTTCTTCCTTTCCAATACTACAGCGTGACTCCTGCAGAGGCTGAGCTAAGGCAGGATTCTGGTCTCCTTCAGTGCTGGCGTGAGGCAAGTGATTCATCTTAACCACATCTGGTTTGACAGTTTCTTTCACAGTGGCACTCTGGCTGTCCTTTTCTTTTCCCCCAGTTCTCATTTCTCCTTTTCCATTCTTGGCTGAGGATGCTTGTACCTCCTTCACTGGAGCCATCTGATCAGGTGCTGATGAGGGAGATGGCACTGCCCTCCGAATTTTTACAATAAAATGATCATTGGACTTCTCCATGATTACTGCTTGCATTGGTAGGCTGGGGCGACACTGAAAACCGGGAGCAACAGGCCGACTTGCCCACGATGATGAACAACTCGATTTACTGCTTGAGTTATCAGATTCTAAAGCCAAATGAATGTCTTGTTCGGTGGCATCCTCCTCTCCAAGAAGTGCATCTTCGCTGTAATGCGCACTAACAACACCCTCTGGAGCTGAACTAGAATTATTCTCAGGTTTTAGGAAGCTGAGGTGAGCATCTGATTTCAAAGGTGATGGAATTGTTAAGGAAACAGCCAAATCTTCAAGGAGGATAGAAGAAATACATGATTTGTTCTTCTGTAAATTGCATTCGTCTTCTTTGCACGAAGCTGAGTTTGTGGAAACCTCAAACATACAGCTCTCATCCAGCACATCTGGATCAACAGGCATCTGAGGCCTAGATGCTAATGAGGGAGCTCTTACAGGTGAAACAATAGTCCAGCTAATATCTTCATCCAGTTTACAATCCATGCAGGCCTCCTTTGGAATGATGTCTTGCTCCAGTTCAGCAGTATTATCCCTGCATTTATGACTGTCAAAAAAATGTTTTTCTGGAGTCCTGAATTCACAGTCATTTCTGTTGATATTGCCACCATTTTTTTCCAAGAGATCAGAACCTTGTAATAAGCTTTTGAAAATTTCACCCATTTGAGCATCACTTACTAGATTAAATGTAAGACTGGATGCTTGTTGTTCTGTGAGAAGCTCATAACTAAGATCAGACTTGTTAGCATCTCTGGACAGCTGGAGTCCTTCCTTCTCATATTTAACACCCTTCAGTGGAGTAAGAGTGTTTTGTAAATTATTTTCTTTAGAGAGGTGAACTTTTGTTTGGGAATTTCTTGTGTTATCAATGGAATTAAGACATTTTGTAAAGGCAGTTTTTGGTGCACCTGTCTTATTTTTCTCATGGTGACAGTTAGATTGTTCATAATCCACAGTTTGTTTTGAAATATATTCTTCAGGCTTTTGAGAACCTTCTTTCAGGGACTTTTTTCTAGATCTCTCCAGATCATTTTTATGACTGATGTTGTGGTTTTGCTTTCCAGCTCTTTCAAACTTCCCTTCCTCATCCTCATTTTCCACATGGCATAGCTTTATTATAATTCTCCTTATCTTTTCAAATAAGTAATCAAGCTGTTCATCTACAAATTTCCACAACTGTTTTTTCATATCTGATACTTGCTGGTCAAAAAGACGGTCCACAATTGCATTCTTTTTAACTTGTTTAAGTTTTGACTCTATAATATCACAGATATTCAATTTTAATGTATCACCTAATGCACACATCTTGGAAAAGTTCAAGTATCTTATTAATGCTGTAAAATTTATGATCCCAGATTCTATAATCCTGTGGAAATGCTGAACTGGGAAGTGTACTTTGAACTTCATATAACTTTTCCTCATCTGTTTTCGTACAGCTCTGAGCATCTGCATGATTTCTTGTATATTTGAAGGTTCAACAATAACATGAACTATTTTTTCAAGACAAGCAATGCTCACTGTTTTGTTTTTCTTCATATTCTTTGAAGATTTGAAGGTCTGATTTTTATGCCTCTCTCTGTTCTTTTGTGCACTTACTTGCACAGAAACAAATTTTCCATTATCTTCATTGCAGTGCACAGTTTTGCTATTTTGATTCTGCGGGCTGCTGGCCAAATTTCGTGTCTCAGAAGAAGCTTTTGGTCTTGACTTTTTTGTATTTTCAGAGCCTCTCTCTGGTTTAGATCTTTCTTTATCTTCATCACTACTTATGATTTCACCTTCTTCTATTTCATCTGAAGAGATACTCAGCCGAGACTCCATCTCTAAGTGTTCATCAGACATGCTAACTGGCTTTTGATTTTCTTTGTTTACTTCCTTTGACAAGTTCTTTGAGGGAGAGATGACAACAGTACTTTCAGGCATTAAATCTATAAAAAGAAAACAGTTTGCTAATCACAATGAATGCAATTTTAAACAGGTATTTTCAGAAAAATGTGCAAGATTCTTTTCTGTAAACTGATTATTTAGAACTGTTTGAACTCAGGAAGCCTGAGCTATAACGAGTTTGGGTCGTTTGCTTCAGCAGCTGCTAGTTTAATATACTTCTTTGAGCTTTAAAGGGCAACTCAAGCTTTATTTTGAGCAAATTTTGAGCTTTAAGGGGCCTCAACATTTCACCAAACATATGTGAACTATCTCACAAATACATCAATTGGAAAGACAAAAATATAGCAGTTTTCATCAGTTCCAAATTTATTTCTATTTACTTTAACAAGTTTTCTGATTACTGTACCAGCTAGATTATAACTCTCATATCATTATGAACTAACATTTACACACAATAGTTGGCTTTTCTTTTAACAATTTCAAAACTAAAACAAATTGAGAACAAATGATTCAATGTTTTAGTAATCTGGTACAGAGTTATGCTCTGAAACATAAGAAACCAGATTTCAATGCTACTTCTCTAGTACGAAATCTAAACTACTAAGAATTTTATTTTTTTTTTACTTCAGCAGGACATTACAAGGAAGACTTAAATTCACAAATACTGGTAAGAATATAATCCTACATAACTTCCACAATTTCAAAGAAAACCTACAGAGATCTATGCAAAACTAGCCACAATTAAGAAACGTGTATGTATTTTTTTCAGTAAGTTAATACAGAACTCTTATTTCAACCAGTCTTCTGTCAGTAGTGACCAACTCCAGTTTTAGAGCACTAATATTCAAATGGCTAGAATCCTGGCTGAAACATTAAATGCTGCCACCACTAACAAAAAGGACCTCTGGGACATACACAGCTTAAGAAAACACAATTTGTATTTTTCAGAAAGCAGTTAGAAGTAATTTCTGCTCTCCTTTTCTTGAGAGGATCTTCTAAGTTTTATGTGGAAAATAAATTATACACATACAAATACCTTTGTTGTAAGTCTTCACAAGGCCTTTACAGGGACTTTCCATCTTCAGTGCTTTAGCCAAGGGACGTACTGGACTGTTCAGTGGGCTGATAGCCTTTGGAATATACCTCAAGTGATTGAGATCAATGCTCAGTATTGAGCTGTCATCATCTACAGAAACTGGGTTAGCTTCTCTCTCTTTAGTTACAGGACACATCTCACCACTGAGAGAAGGTGCTGTTGCAGTACTGTTATCAGTTAGGTCTGGCCCCAGATCACAAGTATTCTGGTCAACTAGTGGTTCATCCTTATCACTTGTCCTAGTTCTGTCCAGTGAATGAGATGAACTCGTATTAACTTCACAGATACTCTTTTCCTCGGTGGAATAGCCAACATTTTCTGCAGCCAGGTGATCATCATCCCTAACTACTTCCATTAAAGAGTCTGGTTTTGTTTCACTGCTATCATCAGCAATATCAGAGGACTCCAGGCCACCAGAACTTCTGGCTTCTGAGTCATCTAAGACAACATTTTGAGAGCCACTTTGATCTGCAGAGCTTTCTATGTCAGCAGCCAGCCATATTTTACCTTCCTCTTTCTTCTCTGCTGCTGACTCTAGAAAGTCTCCCTTACTTGCACTTGCAGGTTCAGGTCCTGCCACTTCTGCTGCTGGTACATAATCATTCTGCATATCACCCTCTGTCACAGGCAGCTCTTCACACTCTGCCACACTCCCTGTCACCTCCAGGGGCAAACATTCAGAGTGGTTCAGAGCTGCCATTGCTGCTGGTTTTACTGAGGCTTTTAATTCAGCTGGATTACAAGCCTCTGCTGCTTCTGAAGGCATTTCAGCCTCCATCTCATGAGGAACCAGCACCTTTGCTGCTTCTGGCAAGGCGTGGGGCTGTACCTGACCCCCTTCTTCTTCTGCTAAGGTTTCTGAGCTTGGTTCATCAGATATGACTGCAGGCAACGCTTCAGCCTGTGCTGGATCTGCTGCTGCTACTTTCAAGGCTCCATTTTCAGAACAGACAGGAACAGGCAGTGCTGGTTCCATGCTGCTCAGAGCTGCAGTGTCCAGAACCTGCACTGCTGAATGACAGTGCCCTGTGGAACCACAGTCTACAGGGTGGGCAGAATCTAAGAGTTCTGCTTGCAGTGTGAGCTCTGTACCTCCCTCCTCAGTGGCCTTTTGGGAAGGTGCTTTAAGTCTATCCATTGCAGAGGGACATTGCTTCTTATTAGGAGAAAGAGTTAAATTTAGCTTTTCCATAAAGCTAAGTTTTAAGTCTTTGCTTTTTGGACCAGTGTGATTACTTTTAGTTTTGGGTACCTTATCTTTTAAGGTGTCTGCTACTCTGGATGTTTCTTCCAGCTTAGAGGATTTGTTTCTCTCACTTTTTGTAACATGTGTACCTTTCTTGGAGTCTTTTACAGATTGGTGATAAAATTCTTTTGCAACTTTTTTTTCATTTCTAAAATGTCTATTTTCATCCTGATCCTCTCTTTCCCTTTTCCTTTTTTCTTCAGTTCTGTGTCTTTCTGATTTGGAATGTGCTGTTTCCCATTCATGTCTACTGCTACTTTCCTTCAAGCGTGCATATTTATGCTCCCTGCAGTTGGAATTAGAAGGTGAAGTCCTTCCTTCTCGAGAGCTATGATCATCTGTTCCCCTGTCTCTCTTGCAGTCAGTGTGTTTTACTTTTCTAGACTCTTCTACACGACATTTATGTGATTCATGAAGACTCTTTGAATGTTCATTCTTGGAGTGTGGACTGCTTCCTCTGCTAGGTCTCCTTGCTTGCTCTTGCAGCTTCTCATTTGATTTATTTTTTTGGCCAGCATGTTTTTCACCTTTATCATGTGTTTTACTGTCCTTTTTTAATACATTTTGTAATCTCTCATCAGCATACAATTCACCTCTTGTTTGAAATCTGTCTTTACCAGCTGTCTGTTTCTCCCAGGAAGAAACACCCTTTTCTACTCTTCTTTCCACACTTGGACTGCTCTTGAGTTTCATACTCTGACTTTTTTGTTGCAATTCATTTTTACTAGCCTTCTCTGAGGGGGCTTTCAGCTTCTGCTGAGGATCCAAATTCCCCTCCTCACAGTCCCCATCATTTCCAGTGCTCTGATGTACTTCTCTTTTGTATTTGCTGACATTTCCCCTGCTGTGCTGTTCGTTACTTTTGCTTTCCTTTCTTTCCTTTCTGCTGTCCTTGTTGGAGGTATGGTCATAGCTCAGGGCACACGTGTGAGTACCATCACTGCAGAGCTCTTCAGGAGGATACCTTGGCAAAAGTGGAGTGTTCCTTTTCTCAGAGCCACACTTCCCACTGTCCGTGCTGTGAGAGGAGTAACTGTGGTACACATCTTTTGAACAGTCATTCTTCATTCTATGCTCCACCTTCATGTTGTCACCAAAATCAGAAGGTCTGAATTTGGAATCTTTTGTTTTAGTTGATCCTGGAAGGTATGTTCTGGTGAAAGCACTTCGATGGTTGGGGAATTCCGACAGCCTGTTTATAAAAACAAACAAACAAAAAAGTTATTTTTAAATTTATTTAAACATAACTATAGCTGAACTACAATGAATCCACATTTCTGTAAAAATTGTTAACACTTTCAATTTCAAGCTTAAAAAAAAGGGTGATATAAAAAGACATTTAACAATTTTCATCAGCACAGAACAAAAGAATGTAACTGATATACATCTTTTCCAAAATAAATTAATCTAAAGAAAAATCAAGATTTGTAAAAAACAAAATACTGTATTGAGCCTCATTAACAATTTCAGTGATTCAAATTAGTATTTCATTGTCTAGCAATAAAGAGATCTGCCCCAGGGACAAAAAAAAAACCAAAAAAAAAAACCCCCCAAAAAACCCAAAAAAAACCCCCAAAAAACAGCACTAGCGATTTAAAATAATAATTTAAAAAAACATCAATAAGCAATAATAAACTACAAAATAAACTAAATTTAGGTGTTGTTGCAAGCTCCAGAAAACAAAAAGTATATCATGATAACCCAGCCTCATCAAGGCCATATGCTACTGCTGAGAAGTCATCATATTAAAAATAGTTTAAAAAAACCAATTAGAAAGGGTATACATGTGTGATTAATGTAATTGTATCCAAGCTGTGTTTGTTTTGATTTTGGATTTTATAGTTGCAGGGTGTTTTTTGAGATAAACAAACAATTCCTTGAGAGATACTAACTTTGAAATAATCTTTACACATAGATGTATTGCTTAAGAAAAGCTCATTTACTATAAACCACGCAGCAGACAAGGCATATTTCTAAGATCTCAAGCTGCCAATTTCCCCACAATCTTCCATGATGGATGCCTCCAAAATACTTAGATCAAATACCTTGTTCACAAACTTTTACCACCATCAGACAATATAGGAGATTGTAAAGTATATCAAGTGGTAAAATATTTAAAACAAAAAAGTGTTTTTCAAAGAATTTAACTTAAAATTCAGAATACTGCACTCAAAGGTGTGAAAATGACAGCTGTTGTGTGAAACCTGATGAGCTGAATTACACATGTCAAATTTCTTGATCTCCATCAGATAGTGCCCAGTAATTCTCTGTATTTAGCAAAGAAACCTGCATAGTTTATATGCACATAGCCTTTAGCACAGGAACCTCAAAGGAATCTTCTTTACAACGTGTTTTGGTGCAGGAAAATATCAAATGGTCAAAACAAAAGAGAAACAAACCAACAATGTGTGACCCAAGTGACAAGGAGATAACCTTCTGACAAGTTGGTGTCCTGAATTTCAAACCCCTGCTCTGGTTTTACATGGCTCAGAACCTTTACTGTCAGCTACTCTCCCACCCATACTTCACTCTTTTCAACTCCTTCCAGTAACATTAGTAGTACACAGAAATAACCAAGAATTCTCTAGTTTTTCTCCCCCACCACTGCAGACAGTGATTTCATATCTTGCCAGGAAAACATTATATAATCTATTTCTTCTCAGTTGCTGTCTGAGAAGCTCCATGCAATTCATGTTCATAAATTCATAAATTTATGCAATTCATAAAACAGACACAATTCAGCTTCAAAACTAGTAAGATAATGCTTTCAAACATGCAAGATGGTTAGATAACCCACAAGGAATAGTGGGTTACAAACTAACAAAAATTCACGTAAATGAATTTGGACTCCGTTTGGACTCCTTCTTGGTTTCTAAGAAGAAACTCAAGACTCATCAGGCAAAGGAGATCTGTATTTCCTCTGATTGTACTGGTGCTAAACTACACAAAAATTTACTAAGTACTTTTTAATTAATTTTTCTTGAAATGCACACAAAAATTTCAAACAAGTATATAAACACGATCAGACCACAAGCATGCTTTCAGTTCTACTGTCTATTTGTACCTTTGATGCAGATGACTGATTTCTTCATCCTTACGGTTAATTTCTACTCTTGCTGTTTTTATAAGGGCTGAAATATTCTTTTTGAGAGCCTGGTTTTCATTCTGTAGAATGATATTCTATTTTAAATATATATATAGCAGACAGCAACAAAGAGAGGGAGAGAAAAAAAACAAGAATTAGCTTGGATATCCAACCATGTAATGAGAAACAGTGCAAGACAACCACTAGAAAAGTGTCCCCACATTGGCAAAGTAACAGTAAAACATATATAAACTCTTTCAAAGAAATCAGAATTACTGAGATCCAAAAAAGTATGGTTTTTTTTTTTTTTTGTAACATTACTCATATTTATGCTTCTGTTTGTGCTTCAAACATTTCAAGCATACAATTTAGTAAAACTGAAATATGCTATAAAACAAGTGAGCTAAAAATTATAATCCACCTCTTGGCTTCATTCTTTTACTCATTTATTTCTTTCTGGATCACTCTATCAAATGAGAGATGTAGCTCTCAAGCACTTTCAGAGAAAGAGGATAACTGTATTTCTTTTAAGGTATCAAAACCAACTTTGGGCTCTTTATCAATCTAACATTTCTAGGTATGATACTCTAGAACCCTGTCAACCCTAGAAATAGTCCCTTCTCTTGATAATTTCTGAGCAAAGCTTGCTCAGAAAGCCAGAGAAGTTTTGCAGAGAACAATACAGAAGTGTCACAGGGCAGCAGCGGCTCACCACTGCAGACCTTGGAACCTTTGGGAGTTATGTGCAATATGCAGTGGAGCAGAATTGCCCCAAGTAATCCAGCTCCACAGCATGGCACAGCCAGGGAACACTAGCTGAAGCTGAAGAGCAGTTCAGACTTATCAGAATGGCCCTGTGCTCAAACCAACACAGACCTCTGCTTCCAGTTCTAATGACAGCTCAGGTGCCTTTACAGCCCTGTCCCTGCTGCATTAAAAAAACAAGAGTACTGGATACCTTTCTGATAACTATTCATTTGACATGTTTACTTTCTAATCAGGAAGACAAAAGATAGCTTTTAACCACATAAAGTCTTACTGCACACAACATTGTGAAACATTATTTTACCTACTGATCTTGTCAGTAGGCTATCCCCACCAACCATCCTAGGCAGACCAAGCTCCTAGCATCCACAGGGATGCTTTACAAACCATCCATGCAATGGGTCAAGTCTGGAAAGCATATGAAATTGCTTTCTCAAAGCAATATTCAATTTACTTTGCATGATCTTGACAATATTTCCCTTTGAACTACAATACCTGGGCCTGTATTTCTTTAAATTTCTTCATCAATTCTTTAATTTGCTGCTGACATTTTCCATATTCTGCCTGCAACTGTCAAAGAGAGAAGAATTTACAGCACAGAAGTGGACTTAATTATACAGAAGAGTTACTTCTCTACATCTATACTTAGTTAACACACTAATGTATATTACAAACCTCTGTTATTCCCCCCAAAGGAACATATGAAAGCCATATTAAAACAAAAGGCTTCAATATGCTCAAATTGGTATGCAGGTCTCTAGAACACCACAAACACTCAGATAAGAGGAGATCTATGTGTGCTTGCCTCACAGTAACAGGTTAAGAACAACAGGAAGCCCTATTATTGTGAAATTAGAGACACAACCACCAAGGAGCAGGAGTTCTGAGAGCTAAATAGATGGGGACTCTCTTGATAGATCTCATGTAAGACAAAACAGGTAAGGAAAAACACAACAAAAACTTACTACAACAAACTTGGACTGCAAAAATAGACTGCAAAGGACACTATCCTGCTGAGACCACAAAGTTAAGTAAAATAAATTTGGCATGAACTCTTCTTTGGAGGTAGACAGTGACAAAGTTTTCAAAAGAAAAAGGACAAGTTCCATTTAAACAAACAGTCAACAACTTTCAGACTTGCAAAGTGATATTTTCATCACTCAGCAAAGTCCTGGAGGTTTCACACCTACTTATTCTGTAACATCTGTTGGTGCCTGTCCCTTTCATGCCATTTCAATGTGTCTTACAGGCCAGGATTAGTGATGCTACGTGAGTGAGTGTTGTCTTGATTTACTAGAAGCAGTTACCCACTGCATGGCCACCTTCAGTCTCAAGGACAGAATTTAATGACACCTAAGATAGGTCAGGGATTTATCTGCTTTACTCTGGTAAAACCTGTTGGGAGAAATGTCAAAACTGGCTTTGTATCAGATGTCTGACCAGATCCTTGACTACAGGGAAACCACAATACATTTTCCCATAACACAGCTGATAAGTGAACTGCATGCAAATGATGAGAAATGGGAACAGGTCACATCACAGAGTGACAGATTCACTTGTTCAGATGAGCTTGTTGTTCTAAGAGTTTATTAGCACACTCTTGGTTTTACTTATTTAAAAAGAGCCTATTTTTCCTACAATGTGAGCATGCTGACAACATTTTCTGTACTCTACTTTTCACACAAGGAAATTGGGAACAAACCCCCTGCAAAACACCAGAAGGTTTTTTTTTCCATATTAATACATACCTCGTCATAGGACGCTTTCTTTGCAGTGCCTTCTTCAATTAATATCTCATCAAATAAGTTTAAGCTGCTTCTAGATGGTGTAGTATTTGGAGCAAAATTGTCTATATAAAGAAAAGCAATTGCATGAGGAAAAAGGTATTTTTGTAACCATGTTGCATTGTGTACACTGTTTTATACTGTCTGATACTGTCTGTGCATTTTAGTTTTACTTCTAGTACTTACAAGGTAACAACACACAAAATAATTATTACATGCTCATGTCATACCACGTTGCAATAAGGCATAGACAATTCTTGAAATAGCCATCTGTAAGTGAAATGAAAGTGAAACCAAAAAACCCCAAACAATCAAAACCAACTGACAAGCCAAAAGCCAAACACTCAAAATATTTAATTACAGTGCTTTTTCTCAAATCAGCCTGGGTGCCCTGTTCACCAAATACACTTAACTGACAGGACCTGGCTTATGACTCCCCTGAAATACAGATGCATTTGCAGAAAAATAAATGAAGTCAGCTATCAAAGCTGCACTTCCATCCTGTGGACAACACCATAATGCAAAAAGTATTATTAACACAATGCAAGACGATTTAGAAATAATATCTTATCTGTACAAAGATCTCACCAGCCCTCTCTTCAAATTTAAAAAACCAATGTCATTCAAAACTGGACTACATAAAATGTTTTCACTGCATTGCTATTCCTCCTTGCATCTTCAAGCATCTCCATACAAGAAATATGAACTTAAGAAATACAAAATGCAAAATCAGAAAAAGATATATAGATGCTTTATGTCCATAGGATATAGGACAGTTCTTCATAAAAATTCAATGGTCTTACAGCAGTAATATCAGGAGAGAAATAATTCCTTAAATACTAGGAACAGCATTTCATTACATGGTACTCTAAGGCTCACAAAAAAGAACATGTGCTGGATCCATTTACTTCTCGCTTTCAAAGAAGTTAAAAGAGGAAATTAATGCACAATAGCATGTTGCAGGCACACAGTTTGTGGTAATTGGGAGTGGGGCTGTGACTGAGCCTCATCCCCCGTGGGCCAGAGCAGGTGAGAAGCAGGTGAGCAGCACTGAAGGTAATGAGACCTGGATGGAGTGCCCAGGTGCACTGAGCAACCACCAAAGGGAACAGAGGGCACGCAGGTGCAGTGCATGATCAGGGGTATAAAAGGTTGGGCTAAAGAACAAGAAAGGCAGATGCTTGGAACTTCCTGAAGTGACAGGATGTCACTCTGTATGGGCCAGATGCCTGATGCCTTCAGCTGAGGTATGGTGCTACTCTGTATTGGCAAAAGCTTAGAGCCTTCTGAAATGGAATGGTGATACTTTGTGTATCCTGGTTGTCTGCACTTCAGCACATGCTGTGTGTGGAATATTCTGCAACAGCATGTCAAATTATTTGGACAGTAACAAAAGGTTTAAAGGCTACCCTGAATTTACTGTATCACATTGAAAGTATGTTTTGGCTCTCTCACTGGGGATTGAGTCATCAGTGACTGCTAGATCTCATCCTGAAGCTTACAAAAATACAAAATAAAGGTGTTTTTTCCAAGGCAAAATGTCCTACTACCAAGGTCTCCTGCACCCCTTTACATGCTTAAGTATCTTCCAATAGCCAATATCAGAGGAAAACTGTCTTTCATTCATTCAGCTAATAGATTTAAGAATTCTCTGCTGCATTTATACAGCCTAATATGTCTTGAATTTAAACAAGTTGCTTGCTGAAGCATAAGTTGCACCAGCTAAATGTAAACTTAAAACTAAATATTGTTTCATTTGAAATCAGCCTAGGAAGCAGAGACTCTGTAATGATCCAAGCCAAGCAGTGAGACCCAATTAACCTACCAGAAACCGACAAACTGCTGTCCAAGCCATCATAAATATCCACGGAGCTCTCATCTCCTTCCCTGAAGGGGGAAGCTTCAGCTAAAGCAATGACAAAAAATGGCCAAAGTAATCATTTAGTAAACTGCAAACTCTACCTTTCCCATAAAGTAAGTGCAGCTGCGATCCTATACCAGTAGAAAATAGTAGAAGTAACAGTAGAGACCAGTAAAAGGGGAATTTTGTCCAGGTAACTACTGCTACTGTGGAGAAAAGATCAGTCACCAGGGAGCAAAGACAGTCTTGTAAGTTCAGTTTGTAAATACTACAAGAACTGTGCATAAAGCAAACTACATAGCAAATTGATTTTAAAATGATAAATTAAGTAAACTTGATCTAACTTTGAAACTATCTTCTAGAATACACTAAATACAAAGCTTATACAACTCAAAAACAAAAAGAAAATATTTGCTATGATAAAACCACTACTGTTAAAAGAAAGATTTCTTGCTAAAGACAAAGTATTGTAGCAGTCTGTATCATAATACCAACAATTTGCTTTAGTATTGCCATCTGCTAACACACGAACTGGTTCTGTAAATGTATTTTAATCTTAATCTCCTCAGTCTCTCTTCATGTCTTTTTGCAATACCTCTTATCACTCTTGTCTCCTCTATGTGAACTTCTCCACTTCTGCAACAAATATTATTTCTATAAAGGAAAACATCAATACCTACAGTCCTTCTGAGGCTGGGAATCTCCCAGATATGTGTTAAACACCCAACTGTGGAGCTGGAAATAAAGAGTGCCTTGATTATGAGTACTGTGGCAGTTGACAGCACATTGGCTCTCACAAACAGCAAACAAAGGAGCTGTGCCCCTACCTGCTCAAATGCAAGCTTCATTAAGATACAGCTAAAGGTTAAACTATACACTGTGAAAGACAGGGGGGAGACCAGTTCCAGATCCCTTCAAAACATTCCAGAAATCCAAAGTACACAGGTATGGTTTTAAATACAAACTTACTAATGGGATAGGGCTTGCATGATATTGTGCCACAATAATTTAATTACATTTGAAGCTCATCACTATTTGTCACAACTTCAGATTTGTTTTCCAAGTTATTTCTGGACCTATTTATTTGCATAAGACTGCTGTCATTAATTCCCCATGAGCCACAAAGTAACCTAACACTTCTTACCACTGTAGCGGATATCATACAGTCCCAGTCCATCCTCATCCGCTGCCATGATACAAACTCCCTATGGCTTCCCCATCTACGAGTCAAATAGCAGAGCAAAGGGAAACAATTAATTGACAATTTCAGAACAGCAACATAAAGCAGCATCATCTTGAAGTACATAAATGACACCTGAGCTACCCTGTTCTTCAATAAAATCCAGCGCTAGAATAAGAAAATGCTTGGATCAAGGTAACAAAATCGGCTTTCAAGAAACGTAAATGATCTGTTACTTGAATAAGCATCCTGAAGGTGTCTGTCACTTATTGGTCCTACAAAAAAATTTTGGTATGAAAATCAGCACTGCATTCTATGAACAGGTTATCTGAACGTGCAGCTTACCCAGTTAAAACAATCTGATTCGATAATTCTGATTTCTTCCCTACTGGCCATTTAAAAGCCAATTCCCGTTGTCTGACAGCACCAGTCACACCAGCCCTGGGCTGGGGGCTGGCAGGGGGAAGGCACGGGCACCCAGCAGCGCTGAGCAGCCCCAGCCGGTTGGGAGGCAGCGGCTGTTCCGCGCTCGCTCCCCAGCCCTGGCCCTCCCTGCACACGCGGGAAGGGGCTCCCGCCCGCCCCAGTTCCTGCCGCGGCGGAGAGCTCGGCACCTCCCGGGGGTCAGAGCAGGAGCACGCCCCGCGGGGCGGGCAGGGCAGGGCAGGCCAGGCCAGGCCGTGCGGTGCCGTGCCGTGCCGTGC